>NW_022605589.1:153792-156248 GCF_008692095.1 Etheostoma spectabile | reverse complement strand
ATACAGTAAGGATGGGATGCTGTTGACCTCAACTGAGGAGGTAGTAGGGCGGTGGAAGGAGCACTTTGATTAACTCCTAAATCAAAGAACACGCCCTCTAAGGTAGAGGCAGAGATGGAGGGTGATGGGGGACTGTCGTCAATTTCTCTGGTGTAGGTCGCTGAGATAGTTAAACAAGTCCACAGTGGCAAAGCCCCAGGGATTGATGAGAGCCGTCCAGAAATGCTGAAAGCGCTGGGTGTGGAGGGGCTGTCTTGGTTGACATGCCTCTTCAACATTGCGTGGTCTGGGACGGTGCCTAGGGAGTGGCAGACCCGGGTGGTGGTTCCCCTCAAAATGGGGAAAAGGAGGGACCTTTTCAGGGCCATCCAATCTCTGTATGACCATATTGAGAGCTGTGTCTGGGTTCTCGGCAGTAATTCGGACTCGTTCCACGTGAGGGCTGGCCTCCGCCAGGGCTGTGCTTTGTCACCAATCCTGTTTGTAGTAGTTATGGACAGGATATCGAGGCATAGTTGGGGTGGGAGGAGGCCTAGGGGTAGAATAAGGACTAGGTGGAGGGATTATATCTCCAACCTGGCCTGGGATCACCTTGGGATCCCCCAGTCGGAGCTGGTTAATGTGGCTCGGAAAAGGGAAGTTTGGGGTCCCCTACTGGAGCTGCTCCCTCTGCGGATAAGCAGACGGAGATGGATGGATGGATTCTCCTCAGAAAGAATAGATTAGCATTGCAGCCTTTCTGTCCCAGGTTACATCAGTTTTTTTACATATTAAATTTTAATGAAAGACTAAATAACACCTTTGTAGCATTTGTCAAAAAACAGCCTAAGGTAAAATTCTTTTTGTTGTATTTATAAGGATTTCTAACAGTCAAAAAACAATTGACTACAGTTCTGTACAAATCATTAAAACAAAGACATTATACTAAAAAATATTGAATGTATGTAAACATTAAGTGCCCTCCTGTGCCATGAACTACTACAAACTGCTATTTTTAGTCACTGTTCCATTATATTTTACTGTGACTATTATTGTTACTCTTCATTTCAACCCCAACCGGCCCGTCAGACACCACCTACCAAGAGCCTGGGTCTGTCCGAGGTTTCTGCCTAAAAGGAAGTTTTTCCTCGCCACTGTCGCACTGTTGCTTGCTCTGGAGGAAACTACTAGAACTGCTGGGTCCTTGTAAATTATAGAGTGTGGTCTAGACGTTCTCTAACTGTAAAGTGTCTCGAGATAGCTCTTGTTATGAATTGATATTATTAATAAAATTGAATTGAATCATTAATTAATCATTAATGAAACTGAAATATTAGCATGAGCTCTGTTTCATTAATTTCAATAATTAATTTAATTTAATATAAATGCTACTATAAATTCCAATTTAGTAAAAACCTCCAAAACAAAAATATTTCGCAAATATCAAAACTCGTGACTTTCGAGGAACTCAGGGTGTCGATTCCAGAAGAGTAAACGGTGCTGCTTGTTCCACGTTCTTGTTATTGTTAAAGCAACAGGACAGGTTAGACCTGTTGACTGGGGAGTCGCCCACCACGTGATGAATACACACCTGTAGGCGCACGCATGCGGCCGCGCGCACATTGTGTTTGCGTTCGTTACCCTACTACTGTCTTCATCTGCATCAGGCGGTTCATCACACAAGGTGGGTCAGATTAAAACGTTTAACTGATCGTTCAGTCAGAATCTAATAAGAGACATATTAACTTTGTAACTGATATTGTCTATTTTACTCAATAAATGAGCATCTGATAAAACTAACTGAGGTGGGTTAGCTAGTTTCCCACAGGGTGAAACTATATAGCCTACAATTCAGTCGTTATGGTATGATAGGCTAGTGGTTATAACATTACAGAACATTTAATGTTATAAAGGGGATTTTCCACAACAGAAAATAGACGAATGTCAATCAAATAGACTACAATGTGTTTCTCCAGAGCCAAATCCGCCATTGCCAGAGCCGCCTCCATACGAAAGTAAGCCAAAATAATCACGTTATGCAGCTAAGCTTAGCTATCTTTTACATCAAGACAAGACGAGACAAGAAAACAAAATGTAGCTGCTCAACAAACGCTGAAAAAAATAGATAATTTCGGGCAAAATCTATCTCTAAAAATGTGTGAAAATGGTGGAACTAAACTGGATATTTTCTCATGAGAACTGCTTTGACATTCGTTTATTTTCTGTTGTGGGAAATCCCCTTTGTACCCAGCTAACAATTTTTGGTTCCCAGAACGTTCGTCTTTGGTTGTGGGAACGTTCCCTGAAGGTTTGTTTTGGTTGTAGTTTGGTTGTCAGTTGGTTAATTGGAAGGGTTTCTTAACGTTCCGGGAACGTTCGTTTTTTGGTTACAGCGAACGTTCTCGGAACGTTCCCCTAACAGTTACAACCTTTAGAGAACGTTAGGCAAACGTTCCGAAAACGTTGCAACCTTTAGC
>NW_022605589.1:153509-153782 GCF_008692095.1 Etheostoma spectabile | reverse complement strand
GGGAACGTTCCCTTAACGTTGCAACCTTTAGAGAACGTTAGGGGAACGTTCCTTTAGCATTGCAACCCTCAGCGAACGTTACGGAACGGTCTCTTAACTTTAGGGGAACGTTCGCTGTAACCATAAACGAACGTTCCCCGAACGTTAAGAAAAGATTAGATTTCCCCTAACCTTCAAAAAAAAAACCACCCGTACCATTGTGTGTATGTATGTACTGTAAATACATACAAAAGTTATATTAGTAGGAATGAATGAACAGGCAAACTTGATGGC
>NW_022605589.1:153132-153499 GCF_008692095.1 Etheostoma spectabile | reverse complement strand
TTTAATATTCAAACAACTGAAAAAAATACAAAAAAGATAAGGATGTAGTGCAACATGCATAAAGATGTGTTTGTAAAGTTTGTGCAAAATAAGTCACTAAAAGAAAGGGGCTCCATGGTTTCACGGCTCAGTCCTTCTCAGCTGGCCTATAAAGAAATAAACAAAAGTTAGACATGCAATACTAAAAATGAACACATTGACAAAAGAATTTTTTTGATGAACTTTATTATGAACATAACGCAGAAGAACTTCAATTTACTGTCTGTTTGGGGCAAACCTCAGAACTTGCCCAATCAAATCCTCTGCTTCTGCAGCAGTCAGCGCAGGGACGTTATCTGGCAGGCCGCTAGAGTAGAAGTCCAAATGA
>NW_022605589.1:152852-153122 GCF_008692095.1 Etheostoma spectabile | reverse complement strand
TAAGTCAAATTAAAACCTCTTGTCAGCCAAGCTAAGTATAACACTAATGTGAACAAAAAAATAACACCTGCCTGTTATAACCCTGCATACAGCCAGGTCCTGGAAGGCTTTCTTTGTTTTTCTTCCCCGCAAGCTGCACTGTCTCAGGACATCATTCGTTACAACTTGCCGCAGCATGCGGCGGATGGCATCACCTCCAGTACAACCACCGCGGTTGACAGGAAAAGTTGCTGTAAAACATATAGTAACAGATTATGCATACAGTGTAGA
>NW_022605589.1:141943-152827 GCF_008692095.1 Etheostoma spectabile | reverse complement strand
GCTTGTACAATCTCATTTTGTAAGAGAAGTCAGTTCAGATATTAGATTATACATACATACATACATACATACATACATAACATACACACACACACACACACACACACACACACGTGAGCAACTTGAGTCTTACCTCTCATTTTGATCTCCATGTGTGAGACACCTCCCTCTGTGTGAGTTCTTCTGTTTAAAACAAAAGCATTATGTTACTCTAGTGATCCTTGCCATTAAATTGTACTTCATTGCAAATGCAAAAATCAAAGCAACTGTACCTTCACCTGGGTCCCAGATGAAGTGGCAGTCCGTGGTAGGGTCACTACAGACTCATCCTGCTCTGGGCAACCACTGGTTTCCTGCATGGCATTGATCTAAAAAAATAAATAATATGATTATCTATAGTGAAGTTGATAGGTTGCCTGCACATGCTTACAAATATGAACCTATTCTATATATTAGACATATAGACAAAATAATATATAAAAAACAACTTACATGCAGGTGGGGGAGGAAGTGTTATCTGCTGAGCTGAAAAACAGGAAGAGACAAACATCAGAACAATCACATGATATGCACCATGTTGCTGTCAGTGGTTCCATGTTAAGAATATGACTGGTTTCTTATTGCATGCACATTTTAACTTACGACAGGGCTTCCAGACGCACGCTACGTACTGGACAGTTTTATCTGGTCGTGCAACAGATTCATCTGTAAACAGAGACCATATCATTTGTACTGAATGCAAAATATGTGATTTGAAATATGTGAAAAAATGTAGTCTTAATTAAGGTCTTACCATTGCTTGAAGAATCTGCATGAACCTCCTTGGGTCGAAGCTGCCTTTTTTGGACACTTGCTTCATCTTCTGTCTCGATGCTGGAAGTGTCCCTCAGCCGCCGACACCGGTCCACAGCTTTGGCGTAGGAATCTATGTTAAGAGAACATTTGTGATCCAGTAGCGCAAAAAAGAAAAGCATTTCCATACAGAGAAAATTATGCCATGCGGGTAACGGGTGTCCTCATGGCTATGAAAAAACGAATGCTGTTAGTTATGTTGTTATACATTATCTACTTATATGTGAACAACTTAAGTGAGTCTTCTTACCTCTCATTTCCGTCTCCATGGCTGAGCCACCGCCCTATTTTTGTGATGATGTTCTGCTGTTAAGCACAACAAAAAAGTTAAAGTTTCTCTCAAGTTCCTTGTCATGCAATCATATTTAACTGGAAAAATTCAAAGCCAATGTACCGTCAACTGGGTCCCAAGCTAAAGTGGCAGGCTCCAGCTCTGGGCGACCGCTTTTTTCTGTGTGGTTTTGACTCTCTAAAAAAAAAAAAAAAAAAGTAGATATGAAAATTGGTCATTTCATTATTGTAGGTTTCTTGCACACCCATGCAAAAGATGAACCTATGCGTGCCGTTCAGACAATCAGTAAAGCCAGTACGGCAGCTGTGTAGCCTACACATATTACTCCTTGCGTATCCTTCACTCATCTTGCTGATCCTGCCTAAAATACGTTGCAAGATGGCCGCAGTCGACCTGCCTAAATGACTTTGATTGTACTGGCTTTACTTATGTACAACTACTTAAAAAAGGACCGAAAAATTCTTATTTGTAACTAAACCAAGCATATTAACACGATGCACACACACATACAATGACAAAGCAGACACGTCGTGCACAGCAGCAAACAAAGGAACATGTTGCAATCCATCTAAAGCACACCTCCAGCCTTGCCTTTTGAATGGGAGAGCTAGTGGCCCTCTCAGTAGCATCAAAATCAACAATCAAACATTAGAGGCTCACACAGCGAGACTTTACTCCAAGTCTCACCTGGGGCTCACACATAACTCAGCATTGAAAAATGTTTGTGCCACAAGAGTTTACTGAAAAGAAAGATTTGGGGCGCTCACTGCATGACTAGCATAGCAAATGGCGACAACGTAGAAAACTTCTGCTGAAGTTGTTTACTTCAGCCAAACTTTTATTTTTGGTCAACCTGAAAGAACGGATATAGAAAGCCATACGAGAAGAGTTTGTTTAACCCCAAACCCTCCCATTACAACACAACATCATTAAACTGCAAAGTATTTTCGCTTACCTCTCCGTGAGCTGAGCCGCGTAGTCCTCCTGTAGCTTTTCTTTCTTCTCCAAAGGAGGAATCGGTCTGCTCAGAGCAGCAGCCCCCCTACTGGTGGGGGGCTGTAACGTTTAGGATCAAACTGATAAAGAAGTGAATTATCTTAGTTGGAAAATCGTCCCATTGATAGATTCTTGTTTTAAGTTTTTTCACTAATACAGTTAAAAAACCGAAGTCAGCACAAAAGTACTGTTTTAAGCTAAATTGATATCACCTTAAAAAATGCTATGCGGTTTCTTTCTTAAATTTTATAGTCGAATCATTTTTGAGAGAATTTAAATCAAGTGCCAGCAAACCATCACTTCCAACTCAGAACAACCAAAACAACCACGTTGTGTGAAGGTACGGCGCAACCGCAGGGGAACGTTACCGTGGTTGGTTCTATTAACGTTTAAAAAACGTTATAACCAAGGGAAACGTTCCCTAAACGTTAGTTTTTGGTTTGGTTCAAACTAACCTTTAGAGAACCAAAACTAACGTTCCCTAACGTTCTCTAACGTTTCTGTGTTAGTGGGTACATTAAATGATCTGTATTGTAATAGCCACTACATATCAATGACAGAATAGTAGGCTTATAGTTTCACTCTACGTGAAACTAGCAACCCCACCTCAGTTTGTTTCATGCTCATATTGAAATAAATAGACAGCTCAGTTGTGTGCCAGTAGCTATATCTCCACCCACTTATCTCCTTAATACTTTCAGATCTGTTTTTAATGAAGTGAACTATCCATCACGCTGTACAGGAAATGTAGGCCTACATAGTTTACTTCTCACAGGAGCATAACACTTAACCAAGCGCAGTATTAAAAGTAAAGTAAGGTTCAAACTGTCTTTCTTACTTGTCTTTTATTTACAGGTTTGTGCGCGACTGCTTGTTTTGCACAGTGCTTAAAATCTTGATAAGTTGACTTTTGTTAATACCAAACTCGTCCTATTAGCAATAGTAGGCCAAGGAAACCCACTCCACCATGTCAGTACCTACCTAATCAAATACAGTTTCAAGTGCTGATTACCTGGAAAAGTCTGCCCAGCCAACTTTGTGTATCCCCTAATTCAAACAATTTGTCTCCGCAAATGTATTTTTTTTTTTGTAATTATAATTGTGTGCTAAACATGCTATCTAAACTAAACCGAATGATCATCCCATTTTCCCCTCATTGTGAATACAATTGCTAGATTGTTGCGGAAGTCAGAAAATTAGCATCAGTGGCACTGTATTAGATTGGTGGTAAGTTTGATGGTATCAATGGATGGGTGTTGTTTTGGGGCACCACACCACAGGGAAGTAGTTGATCAGGAGTGATATTGATAGTTAAAGTCTTAAAGTTGTGTGTTTTTTTTGTTTTTACTTTTTACTTGGTGACTTCCAGTTGGATTTCAGTATGCCGAGCAACAAACACAGGCAACACAGGCCTGCTCCGCACCAGTCAGGTGGTAGCACAGTAAGTTGACCTGCAATTAATCTCTCACTACTAAACTTTCATCCTCATGTAGGTTAAAAAGAGCTGCTTGTTATTCTCATTTTTTAACCAACTCAGTGTTGAATTTTACATTTGTGTTAAAATGGAGGATGTTCAAATTACATCGTCATATTAACAGACCATTTCCTTTAATTCTGGCATGGTTAAAATATTGTACGGAACATTGAGTTGTTATCAAGGACACAATGGTATTTAAGTCTCAACCTCTGCTTTTAATGTCCCCATCCGAATGGGGCTTAAGATTCATTCATAAAATGTTACCTGTTCCTTTTATTGAGAAATCAATCAAAAATAGATTACCCCATAATATCATCAGTAAATATGTACTTCAAGTTATGTCAGCTTAATGTCAGCTTTGTCCAGTATCACTTGTATTAGTGTATGTTAACCATGCCATTTGTTAAATGCACCATCTTCCAAGAGGATTCAGATAACTCCACAGTCTGTTTTCTTAAAACACATACAGTACATTAAGCGCAGCTCCTCTGTCCTCTTTTTTGCAGCCATAGCAGCAGACACGGCCAGTGAGCACATGTCCAACCCAGCCTTTTCCTACTACGCCAGAGGAGATGCTTCACTTCTATAGCTGGACTTCACCACCTGGTGTTATGAAGATAATGTGCATCATCATCATCATCATTTTGTGTGGCTGTGTTTGCCTGTGTGGCTGCCACACTGTCCTGGGACTCGTATGAGCCTCATTGGTCTGGGGGTGGAGCTGGCTTAATGCCAGGTTATGGCGGCCGAATGGCGGCTCTTATGCAGCTCTATGGTGGCAGCTCATAGGAGGCGGCTGGCACTGGCGATTCTATGGCTATGGAGAAACACAATGGTCCTAAAGCTGGCAAAGCCTTCATCATCGCCATTCTGGCATTCCCCTTCATAGCTGTGCTCATCATATTTGTGTTGGTTGTTTCGAGGCAAAATACTGCCGCTCATCAAAGTTCTACCTAGCAACCATCATCATCTGTGGCCATTTGGCATTTCTGATGATCATCGCCACTATCGTCTACCGGTGGCAGTGAACCCAACAGCTCAGTCCACGGGTCTGTCTCCTCACAGCCAGGTCACCAACTGTGTGCTCAGTACCAGAACCAGAACCAAGCCCAGGGCATCTTCATCAACCAGTACCTCTACCATTACTGTGTGGTGGAGCCTGAAGAGGTGTGATACGCTTGCTTTTTTGGAGGCTCGGGTAGTCTGTGGATTCTTTGGGGGGTCCATACGGTATAGCTCCTTTACCAACAGGAATCCATAATGTATCCGATGGTTGTGTAAAACAAACCATTGATCTAAAGAATAAAAAAATGAATTGAGTTGGGCCAAGATAGCAACACCTGCAAAAATGTTAATCTTGTTTCACCGTAGTTTTCTGTGTTTATGATTTTTTTGGTTAAATTCATATGACTCTAGAAGGAAATATTTTTTTTCCTTTATTAATACTAAATTAACCTAATTTCAAATGCTCACTTGTTTAAGCATATAGAGGTACTTTAGATTCTGGTGCTGCAATCAGCCTTGATTGGTTGTTTTTTAAGATTTGATGATTCAAACCTCTTGAAAATTTCTGAAGCAAGGTAATTGCACTGGACACAGATGAGTCAGACACATAATCTTTTTTTTTTTTTTGCAGTACAACTGTTTTCCAAACAAGTATTTTCCAGTTTCAGGCAATGTGTAGCCAACCTTTGTTTTTTGTTGTGCAAATTTACGGACCATAAATTGAGCACCTACCATTTTGAATCCCAGACTCTAATGTAGGTCTGGCAGAGTCTGTACTCATCAAAAACTTTAGGTAATCTATCACACTATCTTTTGACATAATGTTCACTGTATAGACACTTAACAATATTTGGAGGCTCACTAGTCACATCCTTTACATGGAGATACATAGCAGCAATAAAGGAAACTATCAGTGTACTATTCTTAGTAGCCAGGACATTGTTTCTAGAAAGACATGTTGCTGTTGAGTTTTTCAAATGTAATTTTGGAGCTTTGATCTCCTTGAACCAAATTATTTATTCATTTTGTTTAGGGGTAGTGGCAAAAGTTTTCTGTCTAAATTTGGCAAACCAACCCTTAATATGTCCCAGTGTGGAGGCAGCAGCTATGTCGACTCGATCCAGTATTTATGAGACAAGTCTAGAGCACCCACCTTCAGACATCCCTGTTATTTACTATCTATATTTGTGGATGTAATTTCAGCCCATTGATGTTGAGTCCTGTTGTTCCTGCAGGCCATTGCTATCGTCCTCGGCTTCCTGTGTTTGTTGCCCTCATTATCCTGCTGGTGTTTGCATCAAGACTCCGCTCCGCGATCAGGCGCTGGGGCCGGGATCGAATTCTCTGGGAGGAAGTGCAGGCCGTCAATAATGGTCACACAGCGTTGGGGAGTGGGTGAGTGTGAGTGTGAGTGTGATTGTGAGTGTGAGTGTGTTTGTGTGTGTATCTGACGACATGTTTGCGTAGAGCAAAAAGCCTGGATCAACTAAATGTACCTTTATTAAACTACTACGACTAACTGAACTAAAAAAATAACAAAACACTTTTTAAGTATTGGGCAAACAACATATAATTCACTGAATTACTTTATTTAAATATGCAACCCCCCTCACCCACCTCTAGGTCAGAATTACAACGTCTAGAGTTCAACTTGCCAATATACCAAAATATGAAATTTTTTGGGAAATGTGAGTAAATTGATACACAGCATCTAGTAGAATATTTTTTATTGATAGCATGATGCAGCATAAAAATAGGCAGGGAATGAGGGTTTCATTTGTAGTTTCTGGGTGTGGTCTTTTAAGACACTCCTAGTTTCAGCTAATGTGCTTGTGTCTTGAATTATTTGACTTAAACACACTTTGAAATCCTAATGACGTGATGTACAAAGAACCATTATTACAGATATTCACTTTTCCAGTATCATGACATCCTCATGGATTGCGTTCTGAGGCCAGTGCACAAATAAAAATGTTAACCTAAAACTACTTCCATAACCAGCATAGATTTTATTGCAGGAATGTGAACATTAGGAATGCATTTAGCATAACATTTTAGCAGTTGTACTGGCTGAGAACACTGTCTCAGGCTTCCTGTGATGGTAGTGATAGTATCAGTGGTAATCAGGCTTGCGAAGAAGTAGAGAACTGGTTGTAACTGGTGAATTACGCATACAACCAGAATGTTTTCATCTGTGAGAAACAGTTCTCCTATTGCCTTAACAGGACAAGTAGAGAGGAGCGTCAGGAAAACCTGACTGAAACCTCAGGCGAGAAAAATATTTTACAATGGGTCTCTTTGTACCTCTTGCAAGAAAGAAAATCAAATTAAAGAGTTTCTTAATCTACAGGTAAAACTTGGAAAATTAGAATATCGTGCAAAAGTTCTTTATTTCAGTAATTAAAAATTTAAATTTAAGTGAATTTATATATTATATAGACTCATTAGCCTACATGCAAAGCTCTTGTGCTATTACTCCAGCCTCAGTCCACTCCTTGTGAAGCTCCCCCACACTTTTGAATGGCCTTACTCTGACAATCCTCTCCAGGCTACGGTCATGCCCTGCTGCTGTGCACCTTTTTCTCACACTTTTCCCTTCCACTTAACTTTCTATTAATGTCTTGAGAACATCCAACTTCTTTTGCATACATTTTGAGGCTTTCGCTCTTGTGGAGGGTGTCAATGATTGGTTTCTGCAGGTCACAATCTTCCCCATGATTGTATTCTACTGAACCAGACTAAGAGACCATTTAAAGGCTCAGAACCTTTTTAAAGGTGTTTTCGGATTAATTAGCTGATTAGAGACGCTTTGAGCCTACATATTGAACATTTTCACAATATTATAATTTTCTGAGATTTTAAATTTGGGCTTTTCATAAGCTGCAAACCATAATCACAAAATTCTAACAATGAAGGCTTGAAATATTTCACATGAATGCATGTAATGAGTCTATATAAAATATATTGTTTCACTTTTAAGTTGAATTACTGAATAAATGAACTTTGGCACGATATTCTAATTTTCCGACTTCACCTGTACCCAGATGTGTTGTTAAAACTAAATCCTTTAAAATGTAAACAACAATTACAAAAGATTTATGAAAATAGATGCCATAGTTGAAAATATTCATCTATCTGATATATATAATAATGTTGTATTGTTATTAATGGTGATAATGTAGTAAGGTCAGTTGCATTGCAGATTGTTTTCTTTTTTGCTTTAGTGAGGTCAGATGTACAGTGCATACAATTTACGAGAATGCAGTTAAGTGTCCATGCTCAAAATGTGCCTGGAAATGGTGAAAATGCACTAAAATGGCAGAGTGAATTCAAAATGGCTGACTTCCTGTATTTTAGACAGTTAAAGAATGGACCAACAGATCCGTTTGTTCTGAAGGAGACCAGTGAAGGAAATGACACCTTTTTCCGTTGATGGCTAGGCTTTACTGCTAGCCTCCAACTGAGCTTGATGACGTAGTTTGGATATGTGCAACGTGCCTGAGAGTTGTAAGTCTTCTGGTAGCTGTGCCAAGGAATTCTCAATTGTTCCCAATCTTGCAGAGACGAGAGTGTAGGTATACAGAGGGCTTGAAAGTTTGGGCACCCCAGGTAAAAAATTATATTAATGTGCTGAAGAAGCCAAGAAAATCTCCAAAAGGCCTCAAATGACAGATTAGACATTTGTAATATATGTCAATAAATTTATTTTATTTCCATCATTTACAACTTTCAAATAATGGAAACAAACAAATGGCGTCTGCAAAAGTTGGGCACCTTGCGAGTTTATAGCGTGCACCGCCCCCTTTGGAAAGCTGAGACCTGATGGTGTCATGGATTGTTCTCAATCATGATATGGAAAGACCAGGTAATGTCAATCTTAAGGTTTTAAATGCCCAGACTCATCTGACCTTGCCCCAACAATCAGCACCATGACCTATTCTAAGCAGTTGTCTAGAAAACTGAAACTGAAAATAGTTGACGCTTACAAAGCAGGAGAAGGCTATAAGAAGATAGCAAAGCGTTTTCAGATGCCAATATCCTCTGTTCAGAATGTAATTAAGAAATGGCAGTGATCAGGAACAGTGGAAGTTAAAGCAAGATCTGGAAGACCAAGAAAAATATCAGACAGAACAGTTCACAGGATTGTGAGAAAAGCAAGTCAAACCCCACGTTTAACTGCACGATCCATCCAGAAAGACCTGGCAGACACTGGAGTTTTGCTACACCACTCCACTATACAGAGATACTTGTACAAATATGGTCTTCATGGAAGAGTCATCAGAAGAAAACCTCTTCTATGTCCTCACCACAAAAATCAGCGTTTGAAGCCTGATGCATTGTGGAAACAAGTTCTGTGGACCGATGAGGTTAAAATAGAACTTTTGGGCCGGAATGACCAAAAGTACATTTGGAGAAGAAAGGGCACAAAATTTAATGAAAAGAACCTCTGTCCAACTGTTAAGCATGGTGGTGGATCAATCATACTTTAGGGTTGTATTGCAGCCAGTGGCACAGGGAACATTTCACGAGTAGAAAGAAAAATGGATTCAAAAAAATTCCAGCAAATTTTGGATGCTAACTTGATGCCATCTGTGAAAAGCTGAAGTTAAGAGAGATGGCTTCTACAAATGGCTTCTTCTAAACTGAAGGTTTCCCATGGCCTTCACAATCTCCTGACCTCAACATAATTGAAACTCAATGGATAGACCTTAAAGAGCGTGCGTGACGTAATGCCCAGAAATAAAAGAACTGGAAGACTTTTGAAGAAAGAAGGGCGAATATACCTCAACAATCAAAAGAGTCCTTGGCTGGCTACAAGAAGCGTTTCCAAGCTGTGATACTTGCCAAGGGGACAGTGCAGGTATTAACTCTGCAGGGTGCCCAAACCTTTGCAGTTGCCATTTTTTTGTTTTCTGTTATTTTGAAAGTGTAAATGATGGAAGTAAAATCTAACTTTTTTGTGACATATTATCCAAATGTCTAATTTGTCCATTTGATGCCTTTTGGAGATTTTTACATCTTGGCTTCCTTTATGCACATTAATACAAATTTAACCTGGGGTGCCCAAACTTTCAGCCCCACTGTATGTTAGAGATAACAATAGACACGGCTTATTCACTGCTAACTAACATGCTAGTTAACATTAGTAATTAAACCTAAACAGCTGATGTAAGTCCAAACTGTCTGCAAGCTCTCCTGGCATACGGTGGTTTGTCAACTATGCGATGGTGGTTAAACCAATCGTTAGCCTAGTTATACAAAAACATCTGCTATGGAGCCATAACGTGAGCTACCAGGTAATGAAGCCTTTTATACATTGTCATGGTTTCTTTAGAAATAAACAATAGAGTCTTGAAACGCTTCAGATGTAAAGTTTTCACTGTCAAAGTGGTGCCAAAATGAATGGCAGTCAACGGATGCTAAGGCTGGTTACGGCTTCGTAGCATTAAATGGCGCCATGAGGCTATGCTTAGAGAGGAGGGCTTACCCCCTTGATGGCACCAAGTTGCTGTTCTCTATCTGGACGTCATCCATATGCCTACCAAATTAATTACATCTAGATGAAACGTACTGCCAGATGCTAATTCTTTGTAGTGGTGCTAGCGAGCCTGATGTGTGTCCATAGTTTAGTGAGTTTACGACCATCTTAAGCCCCTCAAAAAGCAGTCTTTCATTGACTGACGTCGTTGGTGCTAGGGCAAAATAATTAGAAAACATGTTTAGTAGCTATCTTTATGTACAAGAGTGAAACACTTCACTTCTCTGTGTAACAGTATTTTATGATAACTATCCCTTCACCATTAGGCCCTTTCTCTTGATTCACTTTTATATTTTGTTTGGTACATTGTTACTTGCAGCATATTGAATTGATGTCCACCTGCAATGTTTATAGTACTCTGTGTGTGCCAATATTTCCATTGCATGTCTACATAATTTTATTTAATGCATACAATAATAAGTTTTTTCACTTTTGTTCATTTGGAGAAGCAGTTTAATATAAGAGTATTCAGAATTGAAACAAGTGAAGGCAAGACATTTTGACGTTTATCTTTAGTATGACTCAAGCTACAAACACCCCACTTTTCATGCCCACAGTTTTATAAACTGTTTAAACACAAGCTTTCTGTTATTTATATTGTTATTTTGATCTCCATGTGTGAGACACCTCCCTCTGTGTGAGTTCTTCTGTTTAAAACAAAAGCATTATGTTACTCTAGTGATCCTTGCCATTAAATTGTACTTCATTGCAAATGCAAAAATC
>NW_022605589.1:134498-141918 GCF_008692095.1 Etheostoma spectabile | reverse complement strand
CAAGCAACTGTACCTTCAACTGGGTCCCAAGAGAAGTGGCAGTCGTGGTAGGGTCACTACAGACTCATCTGCTCTGGGCAACCAGCTGGTTTCCTGCATGGCATTGATACATATTAAATAATATATATGATTATTCTATAAGAGAAGTTGATAGGTTGCCTGCACATGCCATACAAAATATGAACCTATTCATTATATTAGACAATTAGCAAAATATATATATAAAAAAAACAACTTACATGCAGGTGGTGGGGAGAAGTGTTATCGCTGAGCTGAAAAAGACAGGAAGAGACAAACATCAGAACAATCACATGATATGCACCATGTTGACTGTCAGTGGTTCCATGTTAAGAAATATGACTGGTTTCTTATATGCATGCATACATTTTAACTTACAGACAGGGCTTCCAGACGCACGCTACGTCCTGGACAGTTTATCTGGTCGTGCAACAGATTCATCTGTAATACAGAGACCATATCATTTGTACTGAATGCAAAATATGTGATTTGAAATATGTGAAAAAATGTAGTCTATAATTAAGGTCTTACCATCGCTTGAAGAATCTGTCATGAACCTCCTTGGGCGTCGAAGCTGCCTTTTTTGGACACTTGCTTCATCTTCTGTCTCGATGCTGGAAGTGTCCCTCAGCCGCCGACACCGGTCCACAGCTTTGGCGTAGGAATCTATGTTAAGAGAACATTTGTGATCCAGTAGCGCAAAAAAAGAAAAGCATTTCCATACAGAGAAAATTATGCCATGCGGGTAACGGGTGTCCTCATGGCTATGAAAAAACGAATGCTGTTAGTTATGTTGTTATACATTATCTACTTATATGTGACACTTGTGAGTCTTCTTACCTCTCATTTCCGTCTCCATGGCTGAGCCACCGCCCTATTTCTGTGAGATGTGTTCTGCTGTTAAGCACAACAAAAAAGTTAAAGTTTCTCTCAAGTTCCTTGTCAGCATTCATATTTAACTGGAAAAAATCACGCCTGTACCGTCACTGGGTTCCCGCTAAGTGGCAGGCTCCGCTCTGGGCGACCGGCTGGTTTCTTGTGTGGTGGACTCTCTAAAAAAAAAAAAAAAAAGAGATATGATATTGGTCAGTTCATTATGGTAGGTTTCTTGCACCCGCCATGCAAAAGATGAACCTATGCTGTTACGTTCGAACAATCGTAAAGCCAGTACTGCAGCTGTGTAGCCTACACATATTACATCCTTGCTGATCCTTCACTCATCTTGCTGATAACTGCAAAATACGTTGCAAGAGGCCGCAGGTCGACCTGCCTAAAAAGACTTTGATTGTACTGGCTTTACTATGTACAACTACTTAAAAAAGGACCGAAAAATTCTTATTTGTCATAAACGCAAGCATATTAACACGTGACACACACATAACAATGGACAAAGCAGACACGTCGTGCACAGCAGCAAACAAAGGGAAACATGTATGCAATCCATCTAAAGCACACTCCAGCCTTGCCTTTTGAATGGGGCGTAGTGGCCCTTCTAGGATAGCATCAAAATCAACAATCAAACATTAAGAAGGCTCGACACCAGCATGAGACTTTACTCCAAGTCTCACCTGGGGCTCAACACATGAACTCAGCATGAGAAATGGTTTGTGCACAAAGAGTTTACTGAAAAGAAAAGATTTGGGGCAGCTCACTGCTGACTACTAGCAAAATGGCGGACAACGTAGAAAACTTCTGCTGAAGTGTTTACTTCAGCACCAAACTTTTATTTTTGGTCAACCTGACAAGAAACGGATATAAGAAAGCCATACGAGGGAAAGAGTTTGTTTAACCACAAACCTCCCATTACAACAACAACATCATTAAACTGCAAAGTATTTTCGTTACCTCTCCGTGAGCTGAGCCGCGTCGTGTCCTGTAGCTTTTTCTTCTTCTCCCACGGAGGAATCGGTCTGCTCAGGCAGCAGCCCCCCTACTGGTGGGGGGCTGTAACGGTAGGATCAAATGAAGTGAATTATCTTAGTTGGGAAAATCGTCCCGATGATTCTTGTTTAAGTTTTTTCACTACGTTAAAACCGAAGTCAGCACAAAAGTACTGTTTAAGCTAAATTGATAACGCCTTAATAAATGCTATGCTGTTTATCTTTCTTTTTTATAAGTCGAATCTTTTGGAGAATTTTCAAGTGCCAGCAAACCATGCACTTCCCACAGAACACACCAAACAACCAACGTTGTGTGAAGGTAGGCGCAACCGCAACGCGGGGACGTTCCTTGGTTGGTTTCTTACGTTAAAGAACGTTTATAACCGGAGGGAACGTTCCCTAACGTTAGTTTTGGTTTGGTTCAACTACCTTTAGAGAACCAAAAAACATCGTTCCCTAACGTCTCTAAACGTTTCTGTGTTAGTGGGGTACATTAATGATCTGTATTGTAATAGCCACTACATATCAATGACAGAATAGTAGGCTATCGTTTCACTCTCGTGAAACTAGCTAACCACCTCAGTTTGTTTCATGCTCATATTGATATAGACAAGCTCTTTGTGTGCCAGTGGCTATATCTCCACCCACTTACTCCTTATACTTTCGATCTGTTTTAATGGTGACTATCCATCACGCTGTACAGGAAATGTGGCCACTAGTTCTTCTCACAGGGCCATAACACTTCCGCCAGCGCAGTATTAGTAAGTAGGTTCAAACTGTCTTTCTTACTTGTCTTTTATTTACGGTTTGCGCGACTGCTTGTTTTGCACAGTGCTTAAAATAACATTTGATAAGTTAGACTTTTGTAATACCAAACTCGTCCTATTAGCAATAGTGGCCAAGGAAACCCACTCCACCATGTCAGTACCTACCAATCAAATACAGTTTCAAGTGCTGATTACCTTGAAAAGTCTGCCAGCCAACTTTGAGGTCCCCTAATTCAACAATTGTGTCTCCGCAAATGTATTTTTTTTTTGTAATTATAATTGGTGCTAAACATGCTCTATCAACGAAACGAATCATCCCCATTTTCCCTCATTGTGAATACATTGCTGAGATTGTTGCGGAAGTCAGAAAATTAGCATCAGATGGCACTGTATTGAGATTGTGGTAAGTTTGATGGATATCAAATGGATGGGTGTTGTTTTGGGGCACCACACCACAGGGAAGATAGTTGATCAGGAAGTGATATTGATAGTTAAGTCTTAAAGTTGTGTGTTTTTTTGTTTTTACCTTTTTACCTTGGTGACTTCCAGTGGATTTCAGTATGCCGAGCAACAAACACAGGCAACACAGGCCTGCTCCGCACCAGTCAGGTGGTGCAAACAGTAAGTTGACCTGCAATTAATCTCTCACACTAAACTTTCATCCTCAGTGTAGGTTAAAAAGAGCTGCTTTTATTCTCATTTTTTAACCAACTCAGTGTTGAATTTTAATTTGTGTTAAAATGGAGGATGTCAAATTACATCGTCATATTACAGCACCTTTCCTTTAATCTGGCATGGTAAAATATTTGTACGGAACATTGAGTTGTTATCAAGGAGCACAAGGGTATTTAAGTCTCAACCTCTGCTTGTAATGTCCCCATCCGATGGGGCTTAAGACATTCATTCATAAAAATGTTAACCTGTTCCTTTTATTGAGAACAATCAAAAATAGATTACCCCATAATATCATCAGTAAATGTACTTCAAGTTATGTCAGTTAATGTCAGCTTTGTCCAGTATCACTTGTATTTAGTGTATGTAACCATGCCATTTGTTAAATGCACCACTTCCAAGAGGATTCAGATAATCCACAGTCTGTTTTCTTAAACAATACAGTACATTAAGCGCAGCTCCTCTGTCCCTTTTTGCAGCCATAGCAGCAGACACAGGCACGTGAGCACATGTCCAACCCAGCCTTTCCTACTACACACGAGAGGAGATGCTTCACTTCTATAGCGGACTTCACCACCTGGTGTGATGAAGATAATGTGCATCATCATCATCATCATGTGTGTGGCTGTGTTTGCCTGTGTGGCTGCCACACTGTCCTGGGACTACGATATGAGCCAGGGTCTGGGAGTGGAGTGGAGCTGCTAATGCAGGTTATGGCGGCTCGATGGCGGCTCTTATGGCAGCTCTTATGGTGGCAGCTATAGGAGGCGGCTCTGGCACTGGCGGATTCTATGGCTATGGAGAACACAATGGATCCTAAAGCTGGCAAAGCCTCTCATCGCCATTTCTGGCATTACCTTCATAGCTGTGCTCATCATTTTGTGTTGGTTGTTTCGAGGCAAAATACTGCCGCTCATCAAGTTCTACCTAGCAACCATCATCATCTGTGGCCATTTTGGCATTTCTGATGATCATCGCCACTATCGTCTACCTGGTGGCAGTGACCCAACAGCTCAGTCCACGGGGTCTGTCTACTACAGCCGGTCATCCAACTGTGTGCTCAGTACCAGAACCAGAACCAAGCCCAGGGCATCTTCATCAACCAGTACCTCTACCATACTGTGTGGGTGGAGCCTGGAGGTGTGATACGCTTGCTTTTTTGGGAGGCTCGGGTAGTCTGTGGATTCTTGGGGGTCCATACGGTATAGCTCTTTACCAACAGGAATCCAATAATGTATCCGATGGTGTGTAAAAACAAACCATTGATCTAAAGATAAAAAAATGAATTGAGTTGGGCCAAGATAAGAAACACTGCAAAAATGTTAATCTTGTTCACCGTAGTTTTCTGTTGTTTGATTTATTTTTGGTTAAATTCTATATGACTCTAGAAGGAAATATTTTTTTTCCTTTATTAATACTAAATTAACCTAATTTCAATGACCTTGTTTAAGCATATAGAGGTACTTAGATTCTGTGCTGCAATCAGCCTTGATTGGTTGTTTTTTAAGATTATGATGATTCAAACCTCTTGAAAATTTCTGAAGCAAGGTAATTGCACTGGACAAGATGAGTCAGACACATATTTTTTTTTTTTTTTTGCAGTACAAGTGTTTCCAAAAACAAGTATTTTCCAGTTTCAGGCAATGTGTATCCAACCTTTAGGTTTTTGTTGTGCAAATTTACGGACCATAAATTGAGCACCTAGTCCATTTTGAATCCCAGACTCTAATGTAGGTCTGGTGAGAGTCTGTACTCATGCAGAAAACTTTAGGTAATCTATCACACTACTCTTTGACATAATGTTCACTGAATAGACACTTAACAATATTTGGAGGCTCACTAGTCACATCCTTTAGCATGGAGATACATAGCAGCATAAAAGGAAACTATCAGTGTACTATTCTTAGTAGCCAGGACATTGTTTCTAGAAAGACATGTTGCTGTTGAGTTTTTAAATGTAATTTTGAGGCTTTGATCTCCTTGAACCAAATTATTTATTCATTTTGTTTAGGGGTAGTGGCAAAAGTGTTTCTGTCTAATTGGCAAACCAACCCTTAAATATAGCCCAGTGTGGAGGCAGCAGCTAGTCGACTCAGATCCAGTATTTATGAGACAAGTCTAGAGCACCCACCTTCAGACATCCCTGTTATTACTATCTATATTTGTGGATGTAATTTCAGCCCATTGTGTTGAGTCCTGTTGTTCCTGCAGGCCATTGCTATCGTCCTCGGCTTCCGGTGTGTTGTTGCCCTCATTATCCTGCTGGTTGTTGCAGTCAAGACTCGCTCCGCGATTCAAGGCGCTGGGGCACCTGCGAATGGTGCGCCGATGAGTCGGGAGGAAGTGCAGGCCAGTCAATAATGGTCACCACAGCGTGGGGAGTGGGTGAGTGTGAGTGTGAGGTGAGTGTGGTGTGCGTGGGGTGAGAGTTGGTGTGGCTCTCGTGCACATGTTTGCGTCAAGAGCACAAGCCGTGGATCAACTAAATGTCCTTTCTTCAACTACCGCAGCCTCAACTACTCCTCACGAACAGTAGACCCAACACTGTTTTTCCGTCTGGGCCCACCCCCCTAGACGCCTACCACCACCTGAAATTAACTTTATGTTCCCCTGCACCCCACCAATTCCCCCAATCGCGGTCAGAAAGTCCAACGTCTGCGGTCACCTTGCCAACTTCCCCATATTGCCATTTTGGGCAATGTGCGATTGGAGTACATTGCTCCTACCAAGACTCTAGAGAATCAGATTTTCTGCTCGCCAGTGCCGCCCTCCCCGATCCGAGCGGGCCTGCTTGAGATTTCCATTTTGTAGTTCTGTGTGGTCACCAAGGTGGTCTTTTCCGACACTCCTCGTTTCCCAGCCTAATTATGCGTGATAGTGTCTGGCTTAGATGGGTCGGGAGAGACGAAACCGCAACTGTGAAATCGCTTATGTATTTTGTTGCTGTGTACACAGATGCAGCATTCGTCCAGTTATAAATTTCTATGTTTTTCCTACGTCTCCTGGCCCCTCATCAAACTGGAGTAGCATAATAATCATGCGGCGCCGTGGCCCTACTCCCATTCCCTTACCCCTCCTTCCCCCCCATCCCCGGCCTCGACTTTTCTTGCACTGAATGGCAACATTGGACGCACTTTCGGCCTCAACCTATTTAGACGCAGTGGTGTAACTGGCTGCAGCTCCCCCCAGTTAGGTTCCTGTTGCTGGTGTGCTCGTATCACGTGATGTCCATCCGGCTGACAACCGACGCAGACATAGCGGACCTGGTTGCACTTGGTGGCATTCCGCATCCCACCCGAATGTATTTATCATCATTGCTGAGCACACAGGTTACACCTCTGCCTTAACCCCCAGGACAAGTATGGAGCGGCGCTGTCGGCTAAACCTGGCCTGCCCCTCCGGCTCGCCACCAGCACCGCCCCCCCGACTTTTCCCGTGGATCTCTTTGTACCTCTTGCAAGACCGGCACCCTCCACTTCCCGCCGGTTTCTTCCTTCCGGCAACAACCTTGAGAAAACAATTAGAAATAATACGTAGCAAAAGTTCATTTATTCAGTCAACTAACCACATTTTACCTTTAAGGACGTGGATTTTATATATTATTTATCGACTCATTAGCCTACATGCAAAGCATTGTGGTAGGGTCACTACAGACTCATCCTGCTCTGGGCAACCAGCTGGTTTCCTGCATGGCGTTGATACATATAATAAATAAATAATATATGATTATTATATAAGATGAAGTTGATAGGTTGCCTGCACATGCCATTACAAAATATGAACCTATTCTATTATATTAGACAATTAGACAAAATATATATATAAAAAAACAACTTACATGCAGGTGGTGGAGGAAGTGTTATCTGCTGAGCTGAAAAAAGACAGGAAGAGACAAACATCAGAACAATCACATGATATGCACCATGTTGACTGTCAGTGGTTCCATGTTAAGAAATATGACTGGTTTCTTATATGCATGCATACATTTTAACTTACAGACAGGGCTTCCAGACGCACGCTACGTCCTGGACAGTTTATCTGGTCGTGCAACAGATTCATCTGTAATACAGAGACCATATCATT
>NW_022605589.1:133547-134309 GCF_008692095.1 Etheostoma spectabile | reverse complement strand
CAGCTTTGGCGTAGGAATCTATGTTAAGAGAACATTTGTGATCCAGTAGCGCAAAAAAAGAAAAGCATTTCCATACAGAGAAAATTATGCCATGCGGGTAACGGGTGTCCTCATGGCTATGAAAAAACGAATGCTGTTAGTTATGTTGTTATACATTATCTACTTATATGTGAACAACTTAAGTGAGTCTTCTTACCTCTCATTTCCGTCTCCATGGCTGAGCCACCGCCCTATTTCTGTGATGATGTTCTGCTGTTAAGCACAACAAAAAAGTTAAAGTTTCTCTCAAGTTCCTTGTCATGCAATCATATTTAACTGGAAAAATTCAAAGCCAATGTACCGTCAACTGGGTCCCAAGCTAAAGTGGCAGGCTCCAGCTCTGGGCGACCGGCTGGTTTTCTGTGTGGTGTTGACTCATCTAAAAAAAAAAAAAAAAGTAGATATGAATATTGGTCAGTTCATTTATGGTAGGTTTCTTGCACACGCCATTGCAAAAGATGAACCTATGCTGTTACGTTCAGACAATCAGTAAAGCCAGTACTGCAGCTGTGTAGCCTACACATATTACATCCCTTGCTGTATCCTTCACTCATCTTGCTGATAACTGCCTAAAATACGTTGCAAGATGGCCGCAGGTCGACCTGCCTAAAAATGACTTTGATTGTACTGGCTTTACTTATGTACAACTACTTAAAAAAGGACCGAAAAATTCTTATTTGTAACATAAACGCAAGCATATTAACACGATGACACACAACATAC
>NW_022605589.1:133346-133537 GCF_008692095.1 Etheostoma spectabile | reverse complement strand
AGCAGACACGTCGTGCACAGCAGCAAACAAAGGGAAACATGTATGCAATCCATCTAAAGCACAACTCCAGCCTTGCCTTTTGAATGGGAGAGCTAGTGGCCCTTCTAGGATAGCATCAAAATCAACAATCAAACATTAAGAAGGCTCGACACAGCATGAGACTTTACTCCAAGTCTCACCTGGGGCTCAAC
>NW_022605589.1:133187-133336 GCF_008692095.1 Etheostoma spectabile | reverse complement strand
AACTCAGCATTGAGAAAATGGTTTGTGCACAAAGAGTTTACTGAAAAGAAAAGATTTGGGGCAGCTCACTGCATGACTAGCATAGCAAAATGGCGGACAACGTAGAAAACTTCTGCTGAAGTTGTTTACTTCAGCCAAACTTTTATTTT
>NW_022605589.1:132555-133177 GCF_008692095.1 Etheostoma spectabile | reverse complement strand
AACCTGACAAGAACCGGAATATAAGAAAGCCATACGAGGGAAAGAGTTTGTTTAACCACAAACCCTCCCATTACAACAACAACATCATTAAACTGCAAAGTATTTTCGCTTACCTCTCCGTGAGCTGAGCCGCGTAGTCCGTCCTGTAGCTTTTTCTTCTTCTCCAAACGGAGGAATCGGTCTGCTCAGAGCAGCAGCCCCCCTACTGGTGGGGGGCTGTAACGGTTAGGATCAAACTGAATAAAGAAGTGAATTATCTTAGTTGGGAAAATCGTCCCATTGATAGATTCTTGTTTTAAGTTTTTTCACTAATACAGTTAAAAAACCGAAGTCAAGCACAAAAGTACTGTTTTAAGCTAAATTGATATCAGCCTTAAAATAAATGCTATGCTGTTTATCTTTCTTAAATTTTATAAGTCGAATCATTTTTGAGAGAATTTAAATCAAGTGCCAGCAAACCATGCTACTTCCAACTCAGAACAACCAAAAACAACCAACGTTGTGTGAAGGTACGGCGCAACCGCAGGGGAACGTTACCGTTGGTTGGTTCTATTAACGTTTAAAGAACGTTATAACCAGGAGGGAACGTTCCCTAAACGTTAGTTTTTGGTTTGGTTCAAAC
>NW_022605589.1:127827-132543 GCF_008692095.1 Etheostoma spectabile | reverse complement strand
AACCAAAAACTAACGTTCCCTAACGTTCTCTAAACGTTCTGTGTTAGTGGGGTAACATTAAATGATCTGTATTGTAATAGCCACTACATATCAATGACAGAATAGTAGGCTATATAGTTTCACTCTACGTGAAACTAGCTAACCCACCTCAGTTTGTTTCATGCTCATATTGAATAAAATAGACAAGCTCAGTTTGTGTGCCAGTAGGCTATATCTCCACCCACTTATCTCCTTAATACTTTCAGATCTGTTTTTAATGAAGTGAACTATCCATCACGCTGTACAGGAAATGTAGGCCTACATAGTTTACTTCTCACAGGAGCATAACACTTAACCAAGCGCAGTATTAAAAGTAAAGTAAGGTTCAAACTGTCTTTCTTACTTGTCTTTTATTTACAGGTTTTGCGCGACTGCTTGTTTTGCACAGTGCTTAAAATAACATTTGATAAGTTAGACTTTTGTTAATACCAAAACTCGTCCTATTAGCAATAGTAGGCCAAAGGAAACCCACTCCACCATGTCAGTAGCCTACCTAAAATCAAATACAGTTTCAAGTGCTGATTACCTTGAAAAGTCTGCCCAGCCCAACTTTGATGTATCCCCTAATTCAAACAATTTGTCTCCGCAAATGTATTTTTTTTTTGTAAATTATAATTGTGTGCTAAACATGCTATCTAAACTAAACCGAATGTATCATCCCATTTTCCCCTCATTGTGAAATACAATTGCTGAGATTGTTGCGGAAGTCAGAAAATTAGCATCAGATGGCACTGTATTGAGATTGGTGGTAAGTTTGATGGATATCAAAATGGATGGGTGTTGTTTTGGGGCACCACACCACAGGGAAGATAGTTGATCAGGAAGTGATATTGATAGTTAAAGTCTTAAAGTTGTGTGTTTTTTTTGTTTTTACCTTTTTACCTTGGTGACTTCCAGTTGGATTTCAGTATGCCGAGCAACAAACACAGGCAACACAGGCCTGCTCCGCACCAGTCAGGTGGTAGCAAACAGTAAGTTGACCTGCAATTAATCTCTCACTACTAAACTTTCATCCTCATGTAGGTTAAAAAGAGCTGCTTGTTATTCTCATTTTTTTAACCAACTCAGTGTTGAATTTTACATTTGTGTTAAAATGGAGGATGTCAAATTACATCGTCATATTACAGACCATTTCCTTTAATTCTGGCATGGTTAAAATATTGTACGGAACATTGAGTTGTTATCAAGGAGCACAATGGGTATTTAAGTCTCAACCTCTGCTTGTAATGTCCCCATCCGAATGGGGCTTAAGACATTCATTCATAAAAATGTTAACCTGTTCCTTTTATTGAGAAATCAATCAAAAATAGATTACCCCATAATATCATCAGTAAAATATGTACTTCAAGTTATGTCAGCTTAATGTCAGCTTTGTCCAGTATCACTTGTATTTAGTGTATGTTAACCATGCCATTTGTTAAATGCACCATCTTCCAAGAGGATTCAGATAACTCCACAGTCTGTTTTCTTAAAACACATACAGTACATTAAGCGCAGCTCCTCTGTCCTCTTTTTTGCAGCCATAGCAGCAGACACAGGCACAGTGAGCACATGTCCAACCCAGCCTTTTCCTACTACCCACGAGAGGAGATGCTTCACTTCTATAGCTGGACTTCACCACCTGGTGTGATGAAGATAATGTGCATCATCATCATCATCATGTGTGTGGCTGTGTTTGCCTGTGTGGCTGCCACACTGTCCTGGGACTACGATATGAGCCTCATGGGTCTGGGAGGTGGAGCTGGCTTAATGCCAGGTTATGGCGGCTCGAATGGCGGCTCTTATGGCAGCTCTTATGGTGGCAGCTCATATGGAGGCGGCTCTGGCACTGGCGGATTCTATGGCTATGGAGAAACACAAATGGATCCTAAAGCTGGCAAAGCCTTCATCATCGCCATTTCTGGCATTACCTTCATAGCTGTGCTCATCATATTTGTGTTGGTTGTTTCGAGGCAAAATACTGCCCGCTCATCAAAGTTCTACCTAGCAACCATCATCATCTGTGCCATTTTGGCATTTCTGATGATCATCGCCACTATCGTCTACCTGGTGGCAGTGAACCCAACAGCTCAGTCCACGGGGTCTGTCTACTACAGCCAGGTCATCCAACTGTGTGCTCAGTACCAGAACCAGAACCAAGCCCAGGGCATCTTCATCAACCAGTACCTCTACCATTACTGTGTGGTGGAGCCTGAAGAGGTGTGATACGCTTGCTTTTTTGGGAGGCTCGGGTAGTCTGTGGATTCTTTGGGGGGTCCATACGGTATAGCTCCTTTACCAACAGGAATCCAATAATGTATCCGATGGTTTGTGTAAAAACAAACCATTGATCTAAAAGATAAAAAAATGAATTGAGTTGGGCCAAGATAAGCAAACACTGCAAAAATGTTAATCTTGTTCACCGTAGTTTTCTGTGTTTATGATTTATTTTTGGTTAAATTCTATATGACTCTAGAAGGAAATATTTTTTTTCCTTTATTAATACTAAATTAACCTAATTTCAAATGCTCACCTTGTTTAAGCATATAGAGGTACTTTAGATTCTGGTGCTGCAATCAAGCCTTGATTGGTTGTTTTTTAAGATTATGATGATTCAAACCTCTTGAAAATTTCTGAAGCAAGGTAAATTGCACTGGACACAGATGAGTCAGACACATAATCTTTTTTTTTTTTTTTGCAGTACAACTGTTTTCCAAAACAAGTATTTTCCAGTTTCAGGCAATGTGTAGCCAACCTTTAGGTTTTTTGTTGTGCAAAATTTACGGACACATAAATTGAGCACCTATCCATTTTGAATCCCAGACTCTAATGTAGGTCTGGCAGAGTCTGTAACATCATGCAAAAACTTTAGGTAATCTATCACACTATCTTTTGACATAATGTTCACTGTAATAGACACTTAACAATATTTGGAGGCTCACTAGTCACATCCTTTAGCATGGAGATACATAGCAGGCAATAAAAGGAAACTATCAGTGTACTATTCTTAGTAGCCAGGACATTGTTTCTAGAAAGACATGTTGCTGTTGAGTTTTTCAAATGTAATTTTGGAGGCTTTGATCTCCTTGAACCAAATTATTTATTCATTTTGTTTAGGGGTAGTGGCAAAAGTTTCTGTCTAAATTTGGCAAACCAACCCTTAAATATAGTCCAGTGTGGAGGCAGCAGCTAGTCGACTCAGATCCAGTATTTATGAGACAAGTCTAGAGCACCCACCTTCAGACATCCCTGTTATTTACTATCTATATTTGTGGATGTAATTTCAGCCCATTGATGTTGAGTCCTGTTGTTCCTGCAGGCCATTGCTATCGTCCTCGGCTTCCTGGTGTTTGTTGCCCTCATTATCCTGCTGGTGTTTGCAGTCAAGACTCGCTCCGCGATCAGGCGCTGGGGCCGGGATCGAATTCTCTGGGAGGAAGTGCAGGCCGTCAATAATGGTCACAACAGCGTTGGGGAGTGGGTGAGTGTGAGTGTGAGTGTGAGTGTGAGTGTGAGTGTGTGTGTGTGTGTGATCTGACTGACATGTTTGCGTAAGAGCAAAAGCCTGGATCAACTAAATGTACCTTTATTAAACATACTAAGACTAAACTGAACTAAACAAAAATAACAAAACACTTTTTTAAGTATTGGGCAAACAACATATAATTCACTGAAATTACATTTATGTTAACATATGAAACCCCACTCACCCACCTCTAGGTCAGAAATTACAAACGTCTAGAGTTCAACATTGCCAAATATACCAAATATATGAAATTTTTTGGGAAATGTGAGTAAATTGATACACAAGACATCTAGGTAGAATATTTTTATTTGATAGCATGATGCAGCATAAAAAATAAGGCAGGGAATGATGGTTTCATTTGTAGTTTCTGGGTGTGGTCTTTTAAGACACTCCTAGTTTCAGCATAATGTGCTGTGTTGTCTGGAATTATTTGAACTTAAACAGCACTTTGAAATCCTAATGACGTGATGTACAAAAGAACATTATTACAGATATTTCTACTTTTCCAGTATCATGACATCCTCATGGATTGCGTTCTGAGGCCAGTGGCACAAATAAAAATGTTAACCTAAAAACTACTTCCATACCAGCATAGATTTTATTGCAGGAATGTGAACATTAGGAATGCATTTAGCATAACATTTTAGCAGTTGTACTGGCTGAGAACACTGTCTCAGGCTTCCTGTTGATGGTAGTGATAGTATCAGTGGTAATCAGGCTTGCGAGAAGAAGTAGAGGAACTGGTTGTAACTGGTGAATTACGCATACAACCAGAATGTTTATCATCATTGAGAGAACAGGTTCCTATTGCCTTAACAAGGACAAGTATGAGAGGAGCGTCAGGAAAACCTGACTGAAACCTCAGGCGAGAAAAAATAATTTTAACAATGGGTCTCTTTGTACCTCTTGCAAGAAAGAAAATCAAATTAAAGAGTTTCTTAATCTACAGGTAAAACTTGGAAAATTAGAATATCGTGCAAAAGTTCATTTATTTCAGTAAATTAAAAATTTAAATTTAAGACGTGAATTTATATATTATATAGACTCATTAGCCTACATGCAAAGCTCTTGATGCTATTACTCCAGCCTCAGTCCACTCCTTGTGAAGCTCCCCCACACTTTTGAATGGCCTTTACCTGACAATCCTCTCCAGGCTACGGTCATCCCTGCTG
>NW_022605589.1:126465-127817 GCF_008692095.1 Etheostoma spectabile | reverse complement strand
GCACCTTTTTCTTCCACACTTTTCCCTTCCACTTAACTTTCTATTAATGTGCTTGAGAACATCCAACTTCTTTTGCAATTACATTTTGAGGCTTTCGCTCTTTGTGGAGGGTGTCAATGATGGTTTTCTGCAGGTCAGCAATCTTCCCCATGATTGTGAATTCTACTGAACCAGACTAAGAGACCATTTAAAGGCTCAGGAACCTTTTTAAAGGTGTTTCGGATTAATTAGCTGATTAGAGACGCTTTGAGCCTACAATATTGAACATTTTCACAATATTATAATTTTCTGAGATTTTAAATTTGGGCTTTTCATAAGCTGCAAACCATAATCATCAAAATTCTAACAAATGAAGGCTTGAAATATTTCACATGAATGCATGTAATGAGTCTATATAATATATTAGTTTCACTTTTAAGTTGAATTACTGAAATAAATGAACTTTGGCACGATATTCTAATTTTCCGAGCTTCACCTGTACAACAGATGTGTTGTTATAACTAAATCCTTTAAAATGTAACAACAATTACAAAAGATTTATGAAAATAGATGCCATAGTTGAAAATATTCATCTTATCTGATATATTATAATAATGTGTATTGTTATTAATGGTGATAATGTAGTAAAGGTCATGTGCAATTGCAGATTGTTTTCTTTTTTGCTTTAGTGAGGTCAGATGTACAGTGCATACAAATTTACGAGAATGCAGTTAAGTGTCCAATGCTCAAAATGTGCCTGGAAATGGTGAAAAATGCACTAAAATGGCAGAGTGAATTCAAAATGGCTGACTTCCTGTTACATTTAGACAGTTAAAGAAGTGGACCAACAGATCCGTTGTTCTGGAAGGAGACCAGTGAAGGAAAATAGAAGCACTTTTCCGTTGATGGCTAGGCTTTACTGCGTAGCCTCCAACTGAGCTTGATGACGTAGTTTGGATATGTGCAACGTGCCTGAGAGTTGTAAGTCTTCTGGTAGCTGTGCCAAGAGAATTCTCAATTGTTCCCAATCTTGCAGAGACGGAGAGTGTAGGTATACAGAGGGGCTTGAAAGTTTGGGCACCCCAGGTAAAAATTTATATTAATGTGCATGAAGAAGCCAAGAAAATCTCCAAAAGGCATCAAATGACAGATTAGACATTTGTATAATATGTCAAATAAAGTTTGATTTTATTTCCATCATTTACACTTTCAAAATAATGGAAAACAAAACAAATGGCGTCTGCAAAAGTTTGGGCACCTTGCAGAGTTTATAGCGTGCACCGCCCCCTTTGGAAAGCTGAGACCTGATGGTGTCATGGATTGTTCTCAATCATGATATGGAAAGACCAGGTAATGTCAATCTTAAGGTTTTA
>NW_022605589.1:125956-126455 GCF_008692095.1 Etheostoma spectabile | reverse complement strand
CTCATCTGACCTTGCCCCAACAATCAGCACCATGACCTATTCTAAGCAGTTGTCTAGAAAACTGAAACTGAAAATAGTTGACGCTAGAAAGGCTAATAGAGAAGGATGCAAGCGTTTGCAGAGTGCCAATACCCTGTTCAGAATGTACTAGAAAATGGCAGTGATCAAAGCAAGATCTGGAAGACCAAGAAAAATATCAGACAGAACAGTTCACAGGATTGTGAGAAAAGCAAGTCAAACCCCACGTTTAACTGCACGATCCATCCAGAAAGACCTGGCAGACACTGGAGTTTTGCTACACCACTCCACTATACAGAGATACTTGTACAAATATGCTTCATGGAATAGTCACAGAAGAAACCACTTCTATGTCCTCACCACAAAAATCGCGTTTGAACCTGATCTGTGGAAACAAGTTCTGTGGACCGATGAGGTTAAAATAGAACTTTTGGGCCGGAATGACCAAAAGTACATTTGGAGAAGAAAGGGCACAAAATTT
>NW_022605589.1:125437-125946 GCF_008692095.1 Etheostoma spectabile | reverse complement strand
ACCTCTGTCCAACTGTTAAGCATGGTGGTGGATCAATCATACTTTAGGGTTGTATTGCAGCCAGTGGCACAGGGAACATTTCACGAGTAGAAAGAAAAATGGATTCAAAAAAATTCCAGCAAATTTTGGATGCTAACTTGATGCCATCTGTGAAAAAGCTGAAGTTAAAGAGAGGATGGCTTCTACAAATGGCTTCTTCTAAACTGAAGGTTTCCCATGGCCTTCACAATCTCCTGACCTCAACATAATTGAAACTCAATGGATAGACCTTAAAAGAGCAGTGCGTGACGTAATAGCCCAGAAATATAAAAGAACTGGAAGACTTTTGAAAGAAAGAATGGGCGAAGATACCTCAAACAAGAATCAAAAGAGTCTTGGCTGGCTACAAGAAGCGTTTCCAAGCTGTGATACTTGCCAAAGGGGACAGTGCAAGGTATTAACTCTGCAGGGTGCCCAAACCTTTGCAGTTGCCATTTTTTTGTTTTCTGTTATTTTGAAAGTGTAAATGA
>NW_022605589.1:125327-125427 GCF_008692095.1 Etheostoma spectabile | reverse complement strand
AATCTAACTTTTTGTGACATATTATACAAATGTCTAATTTGTCATTTGATGCCTTTTGGAGATTTTTACATCTTGGCTTCTTTATGCACATTAATACAAA
>NW_022605589.1:125225-125317 GCF_008692095.1 Etheostoma spectabile | reverse complement strand
GGGTGCCCAAACTTTCAAGCCCCACTGTATGTTAGGAGATAACATAGACACAGGCTTATTACTGCTAACTAACATGCTAGTTAACATTAGTA
>NW_022605589.1:124991-125215 GCF_008692095.1 Etheostoma spectabile | reverse complement strand
CTAAACAGCTGATGTAAGTCCAAACTGTCTGCAAGCTTCTCCTGGCAATACGGTGGTTTGTCAACTATGCGATGGTGGTTAAACGCAATCGTTAGCCTAGTTATACAAAAACATCTGCTATGGAGCCATAACGTGAGCTACAAGGTAATGAAGCCTTTTATACATTGTCATGTTTCTTTAGAAATAAACAATAGAGTCTTGAAACGCTTCAGATGTAAAGTTAT
>NW_022605589.1:122609-124981 GCF_008692095.1 Etheostoma spectabile | reverse complement strand
GTCAAAGTGGTGCCAAAATGAATGGCAGTCAACGGGATGCTAACGGCTGGTTACGGCTTCGTAGCATTAAAATGGCGCCATGAGAGCTATGCTTAGAGAGGAGAGGCTTACCCCCTTGATGGCACCAAGTTGCTGTTCTCTAAGTCTGGACGTCATACATATGCCTACCAAATTACATTACATCTAGATGAAACGTACTGCAGAGGCTAATTCTTTGTAGGTGGTGCTAGCGAGCCTGATGTGTGTCCATAGTTTAGTGAGTTTACGAGCATCTTAAGCCCCTCAAAAAGCAGTCTTCATTGACTGACGGTCGTTGGTGCTAGGGCAAAATAATTAGAAAACATGTTTATGTAGCATATGTATGTACAAAGAGTGAAACACTTCACTTCTCTGTGTACAGTATTTTATGATAACTATGCCCTTCACCATTAGGCCCTTTTCTCTTGATTCACTTTTAATATTTTGTTTAGGTACAGTGTTACTTGCAGCATATTGAATTGATGTCCACTGCAATGTTTTATAGGTACTCTGTGTGTGCAAATATTTCCATTGCATGTCTAATAATTTATATTTATAATGCATACAATAATAAGTTTTTTCACTTTTTGTTCATTTGGGAGAAGCAGTTTAATATAAGAGTATTCAGAATTGAAACAAGTGAAGGCAAGACATTTTGACGTTTATCTTTAGTATGACTCAAGCTACAAAACACCCACCTTTTCATGCCCACAGTTTATAAAACTGTTTATAACACAAGCTTTCTGTTATTTATATTGTTTGTCCCCAAGCCTTATTGACATTAGTAACGTTATTTTCTTAAAATTGTAAAAGCTCTTCCAGAACTACAGACACAGCTGTTTTCGTGGGTTAATGACTACCCCCATTTATTATTAAACTGATCTTCATGTGGGAAATTGGTAGTGTTCCTTTTTTAGTTTAGTTTTAGTTTTCATCACACAAAGAGTTTGCCCAAAACTGAACTTCAAACTCATATTTACAGTGTAAAATGTTTTCTGTCAAGCTTGAATGAACTTGTGTCTTGCTGTAGGTAAAAAACGTGTCTAGTGACCCAGAGGTGCTGTTGAATAACCATAATCCCACAGTCAGAGGGTCAAGAGACTATCTGGATGAGCTGGATCACAACAAGCCTCTTTACCTCCCAGGGTAAGCAATGCATTATACAGTGCATCTCACAAGGGCCTGTCATTGTTTTAAACTCCCCTTAGCTTGAAAGGAGTTTATTGTAGGTCTGTCGGCTGGCGCTGAACTAAAGCGTGTCTAACGTAGGCTAACCTGAACTGATTGAGCAATAGAAAAAAATCAAATGAGTCAGAGTAAAGCAAGAAGTCCAAGTTTTATGTATGTAAATATGAACACTGAAGGTAACATTAAATAATAAGGATAGGTCTAGATATATAGGATGGTCCTTGCCCTGGGGTGAAACACAGGAAGTCAGGATAAATGGATAACTAAAAAAGCAAGTTTTATCTCGACAGAAGAAAAATATGGTAAAAACACACACACTGCAGTGAAGAACTCTCTAGAAATTACTTACTGTTAAGATGTGGTCTACTAATGCCAGGGAATTAAATTTTTTTTTTACATATGGAAAAAAGGGGACCTTCAGGAAATGTGAAAATCCGTTGCACAGAGACAAATTCAGATCCTTTACTTAAAGCTTTAGTGTGTAACTTTTTGATATTAATGAACCTCTGTTACATTAATTGCCAAATTAGTTGCTACAAAGCTTAATAAGACTATCAGCTCCACACAACTCTCTTTGCGCGTTCATGGAAGGCTTTTGTCATGTGGACACACCAACCGTTTTGTTGTCAATACTTAATTCATCATGGGGGCAGCGAGTTTAAGCTGCTAGTTTAAGACCAACGCAGTTGTCAATTTGTCATCCAGTGCCCACGTCGTTTAAATCGTAACTCTTGCTAAAACGGAACCTAGGTTGTTTTTGTGAATATACCTGAGTCAAACTTTAGTTTAAAAGCATAATTAGGACGAAACATACTTTTAAGATCTACCGTATCTTTGTTTTTTGGATGGGAGTGCTAAGGCCACTTCTATGATAGCATCAAAATCAACATTTTTAGAACACTAAGAAGTCAAAGTCAAAGTCTGCTTTAGTGTCAATTTCTTCACATGTCAAAACATACAAAGAAATTGAAATTGCGTTTCCTTCTATCCCACGGTGACAACAAGACATTTTAACCAATTTGGTCCACAGACAAACAAGTAAACAATATAAAAAGTAAAAATAATAAGATATATACAATGAGGAAAATAAGAGCAGCAAAATTTGAGTTAAAAATGTGACAGTCAATGTAATGTGCAAAAGTCAGGCGGTAGCATAGTGGTGCCGG
>NW_022605589.1:120032-122599 GCF_008692095.1 Etheostoma spectabile | reverse complement strand
GCAGCAGAAATGTGTTCCCAAGTGTTTTCAGGACAACAAAAAGTGTGCACAGTGTGCAAGTGTGCAAGTGGAGTAATGCAAGGCAAGGCAGCCATTTTGGGTCCAAAGTCCAGGATATTTATATAACAAGGGGAGAGGGGGGAGAGGGGGGAGAGAGTTCAGCATCCCAACAGCCTGGTGTATGAAGCTGTTGGTGAGTCTGGTGGTGCGGGAGCGCAGGCTTCTGTACCTCTTTCCAGAGGGCAGTTGATCAAACAAATTGTGAGCGGGGTGACTTGCATCACTCACAATTGTGGTGGCCTTGCGGGTGAGGTGGGAGGTGTAAATGACTTGACACAACATGAAACTTTGCTCTAATTAGGACTAGGGTCTCTACACATGAACTCAAGCATTGAGAACATTGTGTACATAGAGTTTACTAAAAAAGATTTTGAATGACTTACTTACAGGTGTTGTTGTTTCCATGTGCTACCATCTCCAAATGCAACGTAACAAAGGAGAGTAAAGCTGGAAAGCTCCTAAGGCTTAGTTCCATATATAGTTCCATAAATATAATGCACGGATAATTCTTTGTTTTGTCGTTAGTGATAAACAATATTCACCTTGTAGTTGAAAAGGAGCTTCAAATAAGAATGACATTTTCTCCTATGGAGTCCGTTCATCCGCGTTTGGAGATCAACACTTTTTGATGGGTGAGATTGTAGCACGCAGAAACAACAACTGCTAAAGTAAGTTGTTCAAAACCTTTCTTTTCAGAAAGCTCTGTTTACACAAACCATGTTCTCAATGCTTGAGTTCATGTGTAGAGACCCAGGTGATATTTCGAGCAAAGTTTCATGTTGTGTCGAGCCTTCTTAGTGTTTTACAAATGATGATTTTAATGCTATCATAGAAGTACCTTTCAATGCTTTTAAACTAAAGTTTGACTCGAGTACATTCATAAATACAACCTAGGTTGCATTTTGGCGAAAGTTATACTTTGAATAGCAAATGTACCTGCGCCAATCTTTGCGCCCATGGCCGTGCTACAGGGAGGTGTGTTCAAGTGAATTCTAGGCATATTGCAATCTTGAGGCAGCTGGAAGTGATCGTGCCATTGAGCAACAAAAACATGGTCTAAAGTCAATAGCTTATTACTAACAGCGCATTAGTATAGGCTTATGCACAGCGCGTGTACCCCATGCTTCTTACACACACACACACACACACACACACACCTCACTCACTCACTCCACTCCCATCACCACTCACTCACTCACTCACTCACCCTCACTCACTCATCACTCACTCACACCACTACACTCACACACAATCCACCACACACACCACACACACCCACACACACACACAACACACACACCACACACACACACATATACACTCCACACAGACACAGACACGCACACACACACACACACACACACACACACACACACACACACACACACACACACACACACACACACACACACACACACACACACACAAGGAATGGCAGCAGCACACAAACATGCAAAAGATTACATAGAAAAATATTATGGTGCAAATCCGCCATCATAATAGCAATGTACAGGGAATGGGAGATGACGCTCTATGAACAACTATGAATTAATGAAGACACCAAATACAATCCTTTTGAAATATGCGCCTGGTGAACGGACCCTTTTTCCGCCATCAAACTTGCAAAAGTGGATATGGACACATCCAAAACGCACCAGCGCCATGCCCTTCACATCATGCGCTTAGTGCAGGGGTGGGCAATTAATTTTTGCCAAGGGCCGCATGAGCAACCTGAGCACTGCTGGAGGGCCACATCGACAATATTTCAATTAAATTTTGCTCAGTATCATTTTTGATATACCGTAAGATAAATGGTAATAATTTCATTTAACCTAACTTAACTTTTTACAAAAGCAGATTGCTTTTGATGGTTTTATTTAAACTCTTAATCCTTAAATATTTATTAGGCTATGTGAAATTAAAATGAAATTAAAATAAGAAAAAAAAAACAATCATTGAATTGCTGATTGAAACTGCATCTCTGGGGGTGTGAAGTTTGGTAAAAAGTCCTAGTTGGGTTTGCAGTTTCACCATCAACCATCAGCCTCCCTTGAGCGTCATCAGACAGATTCCGGTATTTATCCTCGCGCTTCGTTGTGTAGTGGCGATTCAAATTATAATCTTTAAACACAGCAACCTGTGTACCACAAATTAAGCACACAGCTTTACCTTTAATTTCTGTAAAGAAATACTTGGCAATCCATGTCTTGTTGAAAACACGGCATTCGTCATCAACTTTTCTTTTTTTAGCGTGAGCGGACATCTCGAGAGGGGGGGGGGGGGGGTGTAACCGGGTATCTCGGGGGTAACCGGGCATCTCTCGTCGCTGTGCACCTTCACTCACAGGTTACGCACGGACATACGTCCATAAAATAACACTTTTCAAAATAAAAGCAGCACAGTTGTATTGCACGGACGACATAGATGTTTTTTTAAATTTATTTTTTAATTGCCGCTGTTCACCTTCACTCACAATCATGCACACGGAAGTAATACACATAACGCTT
>NW_022605589.1:119921-120022 GCF_008692095.1 Etheostoma spectabile | reverse complement strand
AACAAAAGCAGCACCGTTGTATTGCACACTCAACATAGATATATTTTAATTTAAATTTATTTTGTAATTTATGATTGGCAACACGCGGGCCGGACTGGGAC
>NW_022605589.1:118151-119911 GCF_008692095.1 Etheostoma spectabile | reverse complement strand
AAAGGGCCGGATGTGGCCCGCGGGCCGTAAGATGCCCAGGTCTGGCTTTAGTGTTTAAAGCTAAGGGGCCCTATTTTAAGTGCAAATATTATGCTCATTTACTCATGTTACTAAAGTAAAAGTATGTAAGTATCATCAGGAAAATCTATTTACAGTATTAAAATTAAAAGTACTCAATGCAACAAAAATCCACACATGTGAGAAGCTGGAAATGAAGTTTTTATTTGGCTAATAATTTCAGATGTACTGGTAGGCCTATATGTTGTTGGCTAGTTTAATTTATAATAAAAACAACTTATTTTATTACCTACATGTGTTTTGTGTGCAAACATTTTTTTATCTGTGAATAAATAAGATATCAGATTAATGTAGTGGCATAAAAAGAAAAGACTCAAGTAAAGTACAAGTACCTCAGATTTGTAATTAATACATTACTTGAGTAAATGTACTTAGTTACATTCCACCACTGCACAGGTATAGAATGACCTGCCAGCACACGTAACACTGACCACGAAAAGTGGCTTTGAATATTGAAAGTAGCTCTATGAGGCTTTTATTAATTACCAGAAAAAGCTGGGAAGAGATGGAATGTATATGATATTAACTTAGGAAAGAGCCATAAACATTGTATAAAAATGGAGAAGTTTGCATGGATTTTAAGTGTCAATTTAGATGTAGAGGCTTCACAGATATGCAAATAAAAATACTTGATAAAGCTGCCTGCTACAGTACAACAATGTATAAATCAGTCATACTATTTGCAGAGACTCAGACATCAGCAGTTCTGTGGGAATCCTAAAGGCCAAGATGAAGGACTATGACACTGGTGTGGAGTCTGGAAATAACCTGGAGGAGGAGGACTTCTCTGTGTGAGTTGCTTTTTAGTTATGATAAATGACACGTTGTTGTTTTTGACAGGGATAGATGTACATTTCTTTATCATAACTCCATCTTGTTTGTGCACTATCCAAATGTATCTAATAGAGGGTATTACTAAAAAGGGCTAGTTTTCACATATTACATTACCCAAATTTCATTCTGTTCTCATCTGCAGTTTGTTTCCTTCAATTGTGGATGAGCAAGAGCGTCTGATCTACAAAAAGGAATTTGACCACGAACACCGGGAATACAAGAGCCTGCAGGCTGAGCTGGACAGCATAAACCAGGACCTGGCTAGCCTGGACAGAGAACTGCACCAACACCCTGATGGCAGTCCACAGTTCCTGGTGAGTTTGGCAATCGCATTTTGAGTTTTGGCTCTTGAAAAGAGGATAAACAATCCACCCTTCTTTAAAGGACCTGTCTACAATGTGTAGTTATGATGACAAATAGAATTAGATAATAAGATAGAAACACGAAAGTTGTCAGGTAATGACAACATTGGTAAGAAAAATATATTCGTGGGTTCAAACCTTTTTTTTCTCAATAGCGACTTCAAAGTAGTTTCACACATGTGGTCCAACGTCGTCATAAAACATATCCTGCAAGCTTTGTAACCATTGGACAAACATTGCACTTTGTTTAAAATGCCTACAACTTATTTTAACATTTATTTTCAATTCAGTGTGATATATAGCTCAGTTAATTTCTTAACTTGAAATTACTTCTTGCCTCAAACCTTCTCAGAAGTGAATTTAGTGATGAATAAAATGGTGAAAATTGTAAAAATGTTCCTTTTGTTGATCTGTGTGTACCGGAAACCTGATTATCGTTGGCCTAGGTTTCTATGCAGAAAAGGGAACAGCGAAAAGACCCTGCCC
>NW_022605589.1:116188-118141 GCF_008692095.1 Etheostoma spectabile | reverse complement strand
GGAGCTGAAAGAGTTACAGGAACTGCAGTCAGTGGAACTTAACAATCCCAAAATTAGTCCAGTATATAACAAACATAACAAAAAACAGGTTGTAGGTATGTTATGTTCTAGGAACTGCAAAAATCCCTCCGGCTGGCAGCTATTGCTTAGAGTTTTGTTGGGATAAAGCTAGAAAGCTGTTTTCCCTACTGTTACTAATAATTCAATAACAAAAAAGTAAAAGTACAATTCACACACCTCTGATTTGCGGGACAACTAGAATGTTGGTCAAAGGGCCAGGAATCCTTGGTTTATCATGAATCAAATTTGTTTGTAAATCTGGGATGGTGGTTTCCTCTGTGTGGTCACTTCAGATGATTGACCAATATCTTTCTAATCTCAGGATGCCATGCATGAATACACCAGACTGAAGAATCTTAAGAAGGTAAGGCATATGCAGTAATTTCTAGCAGTGTTGTTCTTTACAGTGAAATACAGAGGTTTGGTGAATACAATCTAATTGTTGGAATTATGTTCTATCCTTTGCAGTCCCCAGACTACCAGATTAAAAAGAAGAGGTGTAAATATCTGAGGTCAAAACTCTCGCACATCAAGAGAAAGATCAGTGAATACGACCGCCGGCCTTAAACCATCACCTCTGACTGCCTTATGCAGGGAACAAATGCAGAGACACATTTTAAATCCCCCCTATTGTGTTTGAGTGTATCATAAACCAATGTGGGATTATTATATTGGAAGTCTATTGCTTTTATATTACATCTGTATCAAGCCAATCAACTGTGATTTTTTTTTTTTCACCAGGGGTTAAGGGTTGAAGGGTCTTTGATCAATTATTCAACCTCTGTGAGTTTCATGAAGAGCTTTTTTATGTTTAGGCTAGAAAGTGAAATGTAAATTGAGATGTTTTTGTTTCAATATTTGTTACTTTTATGAATTATGCTTCTTTTATAGCCTTTTTAAAAACATGTTGACCGTTTCATGTAGGCCTACAATGAAGGAACAGATAATATAAGACATGAATTTGCTCGATATCATAAAACCACTGACCATCCCTTGTAAATAATGTTCACTTTTAGACTTTTTTCTGTACTTTTTATTGCTTTAGTTCAGTAAATGGTGAAATATATTTGTGATTGTAAGTTATTATCAAAGACCTTTTGTCACGGTGGATATTAAATGGAGAAACCCAAGTATAATTAACTAACTGATGGTTCTGTTCCCTTAAGGTGTGACATTAACATTTGTCAAACATTTGTCCTTTAACCCTTGTATGGTATTTGGGTCAAATTGACCCATCTCAATTATAATTAAGTATACATTTTTTTCTACCTGAAAATCAATGGCCTTACCTTATTTTCTGTGTTAAACACGTATAAACTAAAAAAAAATGGAGCACACATGCTACTATACCCCACACATTTACATCCTTCATATAGTCTTTGGGTCAGTTTGACCTGCATATACAGAGACCCACAGACAAACACACACACACGCTTGCATGCGCACGCACACCCATGTGCAAGCACACAAACATGCGCACAGACGCACACACACATTACATTACGCACACACAAACACACACATATTGTTGGATTTTTATAATGTGAGTAATGAGAAGCTGTTTGCTCTCTCTTTCCTGTACTCTTTCCCTTTGTCACGTGTCCACCATAACATTTGATACATCAAACTATTTTCTCGCACTATATGCATCAAGGTTGCTGGACAGCCACCCACTGGAAGAACCCCGCAGCCAACGGCTGGAATGCCAGTCGCTGCAAAGTGTAATTTAGAATGTCTGGACGAGCTTTAGATTTTCCTACTCTAAAAGTTACTAGAGCAGCTGCAGAATCTGAACAGATGATTACTTCTTTAAAACTGATCAATCTGATAGATCAGGTGGGCGCAGGGCTTAAAGTGAAAGAACATCCTGAGCATGAAACTTATTTTTTGGAG
>NW_022605589.1:114749-116178 GCF_008692095.1 Etheostoma spectabile | reverse complement strand
GGGGGGGGGGGTACTTTGGCCAGGTCATCATCAAAAAAGCAATTTTGTCCATGTTGACATTAGTTGATTCATGTACATTTATTAACAACTTTGCATTGTTTAGCTTTTCATATAGCTAGATGTCTAAACTCTGGGAAAAGGCAGACAGCGTTGTAAGAGCAGTTTGGGCTGCAAATAGCTTTTACACAGTGGCTATTGGTCTGCTACAAATGTGCACAAATGCATTTTGTATCACAAACACGGTAGGTCAGTGAAGGCGCAGCAGTAGCCGTTGCTGCCATGGTCGCTGCCGGTGTTATGTACCTTGTGGTTTTTCCACCCACTGGTTTCCGAGCCTGGCCAGATGCCGTATAAACCTAACAACGGCTACATACGTTGACAGATTCGCTACATGTTCATAAACATTTTACCTGCCTTTGCATGTCGCACCTCAGTATAAACTGTACTGAACTGAATATCTAAGCACTACATAACTTCAACATTCTACCGCCGGAAAAAAATGTGTTTTAAAAGAAATGAGGATGATCTTTTTCTTTTAAAACACATTTTTTCCTGCGGTAGAATGTTGTAGTAATGTACTGTGGGAAATGAAATTAGGATGATCCTTTAGAAAGTGAGGCAGAGAGGGAGTGACCCTGCCCGGAGGAAGCCCGGGGCCCCCGTCTGGTGCCAGGCACAGACCGAGGGCTTGTCAACGAGCGCTTGCCAGCCGGGTTTGCCACGAAGCCCGGCCGGGCACAGCCCGAAGAAGCTACGTGGTACCCTTCTCTCCATCCTATGGGCCCACCACCTGTGGGAGAAACCGCTGGGGTCGGGTGCACTGCAACATGGGTGGCAGCGAAGGTCAGTGGCCTCGACGGACCAAACCTGAGCGGCAGAGGCTGGCTCTATGGACGTGGATTGCACCTCTCTGTGGGGGAAGGAGCCGGAACTTGTGCGGGAGGTGGAGCGCTACAAGTTAGATCTGGTGGGGCTTACCTTTACGCACAGTATCGGTTCTGGAACCAGACTCCTGGATAGGGGATGGACTCTGTCCTACTCCGGAGTTGTGCAGGGTGTGTAAATAAATAAATAAAACAAAACATAAATCTCACAGATGTATATTGATATCACACACACACACAGCAATGCCACACAAGCATTTGTGTTGTCTGAAACAGTTCTTTGTGTTTGGAGTCCAGTGCAAAACAAACATATTGAACATTATAATTATACTATATAAAGGGAAAATTATTCACAATTCTTAAATACAGTAAGACTATCCGGCTTGCATGTAACAGTACAGATTAATTGCACAATGACCCCAAGAAACTCTGGCTTCTTAGCTGGATACAAAACCTTCTGTAAAGGATAGAAAGACAACAAGGACATCAGCAGAACGGGGCAACTGTTGAATTTTAGCTCCAAAAGACAGTATGTTTCTACTAGT
>NW_022605589.1:112605-114739 GCF_008692095.1 Etheostoma spectabile | reverse complement strand
AGTTACAAAGTTATGAATCACAAGTGCCGTTTGGCATTACATCCGACACACTCGACCTCAGAAGGGCCAAAATGGTCTACGTTGATTATAGCGCCCCCTAGTGGCATATCCTTACCAAATTACAAATACAGAGCCTCCGAGCGGCATGCGAAACAATCATCACAGGTTTGGTGTTTGTAGCATTTATTGTGGCAGAGATATTGCAATTTTCCCAATAAATGCATTGAGTTTTTAGACAAAACCAATGAACGTTGATTATAGCGCAATAATGGCCAATCTTCGCCAAATTTGGAACAGAGCATCAGGGAGGCATGTTAAACCCTCAAGTTCTTTGTTGATAACAAGTAAATTGGCTGAGATATAATATGATATGTGAATGGTAACTTAATAGAGAACATTTGTTTGGTCATCAAATGTGCATACTTTAACGTAGCAAAATTCTGTGAATAACTTTTGTCACGGGCATCTGTAGATGATACACACCAGGTTTTGTGCAGATCTGTCGCATGGCCTAGGACAAGTTTGGAAAAGTTGGTTTCACACTTAGCGTGATATTGCGAAAAGAACTTTGAGCTAAAATGGGTGTGGCCTATATCAAGAGACCCGGCCTGATCTAGACATGGATGTAAAGATTTTTAATGTGTGATGTAAAATATGTGAGTCATAGGCAAAAACACGTTTGACATTGTAGCGCCACCTAGTGGTCCAAATGTGTAATATTTGGTAAGTCAGGTCAGCTACCCATTGTTCTTCTATCCTGTTAATTTCCCGTAATTCACTTAAATTTAAGTGGTTAATCAAAACTTGGTCCTATAGGCCACGTCTACTTCAACCAATCAGTTCCCCACTGTGAGGGGCGCGTCAGGAGTGGTTCTAGATGGTACCCATCAAATTATGTAGTTTATGTAGTAGTTACGTAAGTTTTACCCAGAAAAGAATAATGGAAAAAAATCCCTAGAAAAAACAATAGGGTTCCACAGTCCTGGTGTGTGAACCGCGTAGCTGTTCTGCTACTGCGGTTCCCGCATCCTCGGGTTTAGACCCCTAATGAGGTGGAAGACGGTGTGTGGGGATATTTGCGAACATGGTAAAGCTTAATGTCATAAAATGAACCGTGAGATGCGACATACAAAGGCCTGTAAAATGTTTATGAATATGTAGCAAATCTGTCGACGTAGGTAGCCGGTGACAGGTTTACACTGCATCTTGACAGGCTCAGAAACCAGTAGGTGGAAAAAAGCCTGGAAGGCACACACAGGGGAAACATCTGCACCACACTTTGCCACTAACACTGACAAAGCTAGATACTGTGCACAGTCAGAACCAAACTGGGAACTGGACTAACTGACGCTGCGCTTTTGCTCTTAAATACTCATTCACATATGATAACATTCACACTGGAAAGGAAAGTATTTTCTTTATGTTTAACTACTGTTGAAGTTACATATGACAAGGTTTTCATGTTATGTCTTGAGGTAATCACATGTTGAGGAGAGTTTTGGCCTGTGTGAAAGGTTAAATTTGTAGTCTTATAGCCTAACCAGTGTCACCGAAAGCAATAATATGCTTGTTTCTCATTACGTATGTTATCTTTGAATGAAAAGGGTTGTGTTCATTGATGACTATTGATAACCAAACTCATACAGTAAACCAAGGGTGTTTATTCCTAAATTCACTTAATGCATTTTTTTGTTTAATATTTCATTACCTCATATTCATATAATACTTGTCTGGGGGTAGGGTTTGCTTCACCTGTTTCGCTAGGTTTATGGAAAGTAGAGGCAGTGTCAGGTTCACTCAGCACCTATTGTAGATGCACTGCACACACACTTCAGTTGGCCACCATAAAATCTGAAGCCTACTTTACTTTGTCTAAGAAGCTGATGTTGGTCCAGGCTGCTACACAGTGGACAACCTGCTGCTACACAGCAGGAGGACAATCTGACAAATAAAAGGTTGGAAAAGTTGATTTCCTGTCCTTATCGCTTCTATCATCAGAAATACTTTATTCTTCATTATGTGGCTTTTCTTAGCATTATACTGTACTTTATCATAATCAAGGCCATATTGAGAACACTCCTTCAGCATCTGCTGCAGCCCAGCACCATTTGGACAGAGCAGGACCAGATCGTCT
>NW_022605589.1:111893-112595 GCF_008692095.1 Etheostoma spectabile | reverse complement strand
GATGATTAACAATAGTGTTGCCCAGGAGCACAGTGCGACAGAAGTGTTGCACGGCCAGGTGGATCTGCACTGTAACAGTGCACATGGCAAAGAGCAGTTAATCAGGGTTTTGGTGCAGTGGAGACATATTTTGTTGAAACCTTTCTTAGAGCGATTTGGCTAGAAGAAGAGGAGAGGAGGAGGCTGTGAGGAGGTTCTTGGAAACCGTCAGAGAATCAAGGAGGGAGAAGCTGTCTGGATTGGGGGACAGAACTCAGGCGCAGACTGGAGGAGGTGGTAAGGAGTGTGGGCTGGCAGTTGGGGTGCTGGGTCCGAAGATGGCTGGACTGGCAGAGGGGGTGATGGGCTGTGTTCCTCAGTGCGGCTACAGACTTGATGTTTCAGTGCGTTGCATGGCTATTGGCAGCAGAGGATTCTAAATGTGGGTTACTTCTGAGAACAACGTTAGGGAACGGAGCAGACAGGAAAGTACAAAGACAAGAAACTAGACTTGATGCAAATCTCGAAGCCTGGTGAATAAGCATACTCAGTGGTAATCAACCTTCCGGCAAGGAGAGGAGAGTCAGACTGGCATCTGAAGGCAGGTGATGGAGCAGGATTCAATCAGTTGCAGTCAGCCGATGAAGACCCAAGGTATCATGGGTGAAATGACCAGTGGTTAAAGGGGAGGAGGCGGGTCACACTCTAGTCCTGAAATGACAA
>NW_022605589.1:107532-111883 GCF_008692095.1 Etheostoma spectabile | reverse complement strand
CAACCACAAAGGAGAGACCAGATTTAAAACAAGGATGTCATTCTATTATTGGGTTGTGAAATACATGCTTAATCTGATTGGTTTAACTGAAAAATGAATGCATGTCTGAATCTGATTGGTTACTAAAAAGTAAATGCATAGAAACAGCTGATTAACTAGGAGTGATATAAAAGCGTTATTAAAGTCTTAAACTTACGCTGAGCTCTATTTCAATCAAGAGAGCCTTCCTTGCGATTATAAAAAGATTTATTGTAAATTATATAACCAAAATATTAAATGAACAAAGTATTTGGAGATTAGACTCCATCGTAACAATATGTTTTAAAAGTGGTAGCAAAACCCAGACACACGCCCTAAAAATGAAGAGAGAGGAAGACGAGTCAGGCACATACTGTACATACCTCAATGGGCCCCATGGATCTGTACAATAAACAAGAAGGTGTAGTTATTAAAAGTAAGAGAAACAATTTACACAAACAGAAATATTGTGGCCCTATGAAAAATAAATCACAGCCAACAGCTGGTTCAATTTCAATCTTGGTAATGAAGTCGGGGAAAATTAAAACTGTGTAAAAGTTAGAAACATCATGGTGTCAATTCAATACACCACCACCAGTTAAATGCGTACTTGTTATGGTTCCAGGGTCTCGGGCGACGACGTTACACCATAGGGAAGATGATGCCATAAGCCATAAGTAGACTAGTATTAGAGATTTAAAAAGAGCAAAGTGTGCCTGCGCGGCAACATAATGAGGGAGTCTACTCAAGGTGAATCACGCACGACCAACTGCTAAAGATAGCCATGATGGCTTCAAACCCCTTTGTTCTTGCTGCCTGCTTGTGGTAGAAGGTTCTTCGTCTTCAGAAGATGAAGGTCTCTCACCCCTTTGTCCGTCCCGCCTTAAGTTGGTAGATAGGTTAAAGTCTCCATGAGATGGTCTCTCACCCCTTTGTACAGGCTCTTTCCAGATGGTAGGAAGGTTGTTTTCAACGCAGGGCAAAAGGTTCTCACCCTTTCCTCCATCCTGCCTAAAGGTTGTAGAAGGCCCATCATCTTCAGAAGATGAGAATGAAGGGCTCTCACCTTTTTTTCTTGCTGCCTCCTTGTGGTAGAAGACTTGTTGTCATCTGAAGATGAAGGGCTGTTAGACGTTCTTTTTCGCGGCCATGTTGGAGAAAAAGGCTGGTTGTCTTCAGAGGATGAAGACAAAGAACAACACACTTCACTAACAATCACATTATTGTTTCAAGCAGCACACCTAGCAAGTTATTTCTTACTTAACTAAACTTTCAAATTTAACTTATATTATTGTGGAAATATTTCTCTGGTCCCTCAGCATTATTGCACCATGCTTGATGAACAAAAATATAAAAGGTCTGCAACAAATATCACTTAAAAGCTTAAGACTTCAGACTACAGCCTAATGTACTTTCATATAAATCAAACAAGTATGAATACATGTCCAAAAAGGCTGTGTCACAGCAGAGAAGCTCAAGACAAGTTTTCCTTTGATGCAGTGCTATGTCAGATGTCTGAAAATCAGGGGAAAAAAGACTTTATTTAGAGCAGTGACTATAGGGCCTATTTACCGAGACTGCAGTCGTGATTTCACCATGGGATTTGTTGAAAAATACAAGAACTTTAGGTGATGTTACAACTTAAGAAACCTAAACAATGTGTAACAGATTGGGCTGCACAATATTGGAAAAAACTGAAATTGCAATATTTTTTACCCTGCGATGTACCATATATTGAAATATGAAAAAATACTGTAATTTTTACAATATGACATAAATAGCTAGAATATTCTCAATATATAGGTGAACTTTGTAGGGGAGTGCATCTGAATGGAAAATAACAAAAAACTATTTTCTTATCTGAAATGCAACAGAGTGCTTCTGAAGTGATTTTGGAAGGGCAAATGATGATAATATTATATTAATACAGGCTAAACTCAACAATGATATGCATGTTGCTTTTCCTAAAATAAGGGGGCTCCCTGATGTTACTCTTATACTGTTCCTCGCTCATTTTCCGCTTGCGGTTGACAACTAGCGGGCCTGCTTTGTTTGTTTGATTAAGTGATCAACATTGATTGGAGGTCTGCATGTCACGCACTAGAAACAATATATGTATACAAGAACACTTAAATCTGTGTAAATTACATTATATCAGACAGACTTCTCTGATACATTAGTATTGCATTTCCAGCTTTGCAGCTCTGAACCATGACATTAGTTAGGACAGACCCCTTGTTTCTTAAGGCTAACTATAAAAGCTATTGCTTGACTGGTAGCAGATGTCTGGCAACTCTGTGGTGCAAAATGGCCAGGAGATGTCGTGATAACGTTGCTTAGTTCATCTTTTCTACAGACACATACGAGAGAGCCTCCCTTCCTGCAACAAACCCCATCAAACTAACGTTACTAGCAACAATCCCGTAAAATGAGAACGGTGCAAGTTTTCTCTTTATATCAAGCAGCAACAAAAGTTGTAGCGTTAGTTACACGTCCTCCAATGTGACTATTGCACATGAGCAAATTGTGATGTCGACGATGAACCGAAATATCGTGCAGCCCTAGCATATAGTCAGAGAAAATACAGATTGTAGATTAACAGTGTGATGTAGGTGCACGCTCCTAGTAACTATTGCTCTGAATAAGCCAGATTATTGCTCTTGCCAACAGACACCACTGATGTTAAAATAAGAATGTCCCCCCTTTACTGTTTAACTAGCAGCAAACACAAAATAAATACCCTGGGCCTTGCAGAATTTCTTCCAAAAATAAATTTCACAGATAAGTCTACCTGTTCATCAAGCCTATCCAAGAGATTTTCCATGTCTTGACCTAAGGCTCCCCTCCTGGGACAGTACAGCTTAAGCCTCCTAGGACAGTACTTATCTAAGGCTGCCCTAAAGGTCCCCAACAGGTCTTATGTAGTGACACGGTAACTCCTCACAAACCTGTAAAAGTCAAACGATGCACAAAAACATCTAATGATTGAGTTTGTAGTCATTTTGACAATTATTCTGGATACACTTACACCATAAAATAATTCCCAAAGAGTTCACAATCTAATTCTGTTTAACAATCTACACTTTGTCACACAACTTAATTAAACAATACCACTTTGAATAAGCCAATTGATGACCCCGTGGTCACCTTTGCTTGAAATGCAATCAAACTAAATATCTGAAAGCTTTATTTTTAAAATCTGCCTTGCCTGTTCTCTCAGAAAAAGAGCAGGCCACCTCTCCCAGATGTCCACGACCATGGGCTCCACCTCCACAATCTCCTTTCTCCTAAGGGAGAATTTGAGGTCCATCTTCTGTCTGATGAGTTCCATGCCTTTCTCCTTTTTCATTTTGTCTCATCATTGTAGTTTTGTGGATGATCAGGAACATGATTGACTTTGCCTCACTTCGATTTTTTCAAGAAAACCTGCCCTCTTCAACTTCGTCATCCCTCCTTCTTTTTCTTTTAACACTGACCTCATTACATCCAGCCTGGCACAGTTTAGATCGGTAGTTTCCAAGCTTGTATTTGATGCTTGTTGTCCAACCATCGTATCCTGTGCTGCTACCAGGCTCCTTGAGGCAAGTATGTTTGCTGACAAGTTCAGAGGCAACCGGTATTGTTTGATATTTCTCAGGGTAGGCTTTCAGCCCAAATATTTCTTGTGCCAGCTTGTATAGAATTTCCATTTTCATGTGTCTCGTTACACTTAGACCTTGCCCAGTTTTTTTTATAAATGTCATTGCCCTTACGGAGCTTTAACTCAACATCATATGAGAATGAGGGGACCACAAACAGAGAAGGCCACTCTTAAATGTTTCACATGAAGGTAAGAATAACTGAAGATGAGCTATGGGAGAAGGCTTTGAGTTTTATTCTGCAGCAAAGGTGAGGGGAAAAGACGTTGTGTCAGTCACATTTTTATATTGCATGGTGGAGAAGGAAAAGGCTTAAGTAAATTATCTCAATTGAATTTATACATTAAATCCCTATCATTGTGAGTATTAGCAAATCAAACTGGATAAAAGTTATAGAGGAAAGTGTCGTCAAGAACCAAATTAAGACTTACATAATTTAGTGTCCTTATTTCCTTTCCACTTTTTAATCTGGACAGTTTTAGTTTTTGGAAAAATCCTGGGTTTTCAGTTGTTTCATTTTTTTCCACTTAGTACCATTTTTATTTTATAAAAACCCACATGCAGGTTAGATTTTCAAGTACTTTCCTGTTATCCGGACCCCACCGCAAAAAACAGTAAAAGTAAATTTTTTGCAATAGTTTATTCCCCATTCATTTAATAAGCAATCAACAAAGCAATATAAGATCATGACAATA
>NW_022605589.1:106995-107522 GCF_008692095.1 Etheostoma spectabile | reverse complement strand
CCAATGGATCTTCACTTCTTCCAGGATAGCATCGAGGGGTCCTCTTCTCCAACTGAGCTCCTCCACATGAATTCCGCCAGGCATGACTTGAGGAAGTTCTCTTCATTGTTCGGCAGGCTCCAAAGATTCATCATGATGTTGAATGACTAGTTGGTAGTTGGGGATGAATAATATTTACAAAAAATACGGCTAATTAGGTGGGAGGAAAGTACCGATTTTCATCCCTTTTAGAAAATTTTATTTATGAACACCCCAATAGATTACCTCTACATTTTCAACAAGAATTATTGGTTAAATAAGATTAAATTGAACTGTGAGAGTTCAATTTCTGATGAGATTGCGGTATGAATGTGACATGTTAAAAATGCTCCACAGAATGGCTGGCTTGATAGTTTGTGAGAAACTGTTGAGAAAGTGTGAATGGTTGATGAGGAACATTGTAAAGTGTGATTGGAGTTCCTCAGAATATGCATAATGAGCAGCTAGCGGTTGAAAATGTAGGAAAATTTGTCAAACATTGAACATTT
>NW_022605589.1:105438-106985 GCF_008692095.1 Etheostoma spectabile | reverse complement strand
GTTTCAGTTGATTACATCTTCTATTTCATGTTTGGTGTTGTCCCATGGGGACAAAAGATTGTGAATACATTAGTGTGGTTTAACTTAAAAATCTTTTTTTTCCTGTTCCCTGATTGAGTGTTAATGATGGACTGAAAAGGAGGGTATTGGGGGTTTTCACACCTTGATGCAGACAGATTAAATTAATGCATATCTACTCAGACAGTCTTAATAGTGAAGGCTCATGGTCATCAAAGAATCATGGTGACATTTAGCATTGTGTGATGTCCTCAAATGTTTGTAATTGATAAGTTCATTTTTATTTTGGATTCATCTGTTTCTTTCATTCTTTTGGTTTGGTGTTTTGGGTAACATTGTGTCTGAGGTATTTGATAAAGCTTATTACAATTCAAATTAAGCATTCCAATAAAGTCAACTGAAAATTGGTGGGAAAATAAATTGAGCTGCCTTAAGCAGCTTGACATTAGAAGAAAATTATTAGGGTTTTAAATGAATACATTAGTAGATACATATTTGGCATTTTGACTCAATTGGGTTGTCTTTTGACTTGAAATGATAAATAAGAGGTTTTCCACATTTTTTAGTTCATTGCATTTATATTCTTTCTGAACTTTGTTTCCGATGATTTAGGTTTATTTTATTTCTTTTCTTTCACTCAAACTTTTGATTTTGTGTAGGGGTGGGATCGCACGTTTTTAGTCAAACAGAACATTTTCTGCTGTTTTTCTTTAGTTTGATGTTTATTTTTTGCTCCCTAGTTTGTAAAAAAAAAAAAAACGGAAAAATTAAAGATTTGCTTAACTTCTGTGCTGGCCACATAGAATGTTAAAACAATCTTTTTCTGATTGTGTTGTGACACAAAACGTGATACAAGACTATTAATGACATTAATTTGCTCAAAAAATAGCAATTTGAATTGTAAATGTGCTGTATTTATATAGCGCTTTTCCAGTCTTAACAACTGCTCAAAGCGCTTTTACATCTACAGGGAACATTCACCATTCACACACATTCATACACTGTGGCCGGGGCTGCCGTACAAGGTGCCACCTGCTCATCAGATAAACATTCATACGCATACACACTCCGATGCGCAGCACCGGGGGCAACTCGGGGTTCAGTATCTTGCCCAAGGACACTTCGACAATGACTGCAGGGGCGGAGATCGAACCACCAACCTTCCGATTGGCAGGCAACCGCTCTACCACTGAGCCACAGCCACTGATTGAAAGAATTAATCAGTAGCCCAACCATCTTGAGAGATTTTTGGAATTTTATAGTTGAAAATGTTTATTCTTTAAATATATATATTTGCTGGTGGTATGTACGTATATTTTCAATGGACTGATGATTTTGGACGGGTAATTTCATATTTTTTGTGTTTTGGACTGAAGTTTTTGCCCATTGTGTAAAGGATTTTGGAAAACACAGAGACCAAGGAAAACATTTCTCCCTCCATGAGAAATTATTGGACAGATCAAAGACAAACTCATATCCCAGTTCTTTCCTCCCAGAATGAAACACTAATATGACTTTTGAAAAGCAAA
>NW_022605589.1:104682-105428 GCF_008692095.1 Etheostoma spectabile | reverse complement strand
AAACCATTTATTCACAGGTGAAAGCAGAGACTGGTCCGCCCTGATGGCTTTAGCTGTTCAAGAAATCCAGATCCAGGTGGAACAAGTTCATTCTGGGTGTTGTTGACTAGGCTACCAGCCCTGCAGTAAAGGACACCCCACACAGCATGGGATCAACAGCCCAGCAGGGGGCCAACAAACATCTGATCAGACGCCGATGGAGAGCATGGAGCATCGCTGTTTCTGATTTCCTGCGGTGGCTCCTGATTCCATGATTCAGGGGCACATTAAGCATAGCGTCATCATCTTTCCGTCTGGATGTTTCTGAAACAAATGATGTTTCAGAAAAGGAGGGAAAAGGAGGGTGTTGATTCATTGCATGCATTCAGTCACCTTCCATCCAACCGGTTAAGAATCCGAATTTCCAGCCAATCCTTCAGAAAAAGGAGGGTAAGGACTTTTTAAAGCAGCGGCAGCCGAGCGGGCGCACAAATGTGACATCATGAAAGCGCCGTGGCCTGCTGGAGTGACATACTGCAGCCTAACAATGAACCAGCAACCCATTTGAGATTTTGTCCCCAGAGACTTTGTTTCCAGATTAGACGACAGTGAACAAGAAACTTTCAAAAATCTGGACTTCATAACAATTTCCATTAGATAGATTTGCCATTAAGAGAGATTTCAAACCAGCTGATTGCACTACAAAAATGAGATTAGGTGTATGGTTGCTTGTGCAGTTTTGAATTGGAGAGTTGGATTTAGTTAGG
>NW_022605589.1:104137-104672 GCF_008692095.1 Etheostoma spectabile | reverse complement strand
TGATCTGTTTTCTTCTGATTATACATGTTTGTATTGATATGCTATTTTTGATTTAGAGATTTTTTTTTCCTTCCTAGATTTTTTGTTCTCCTTCCTGTTAAATTATTTAAGTTCCCATTGTTTTTTCACCTGGTCAAAGACTTTTAATATCTTCTGATTTGTTTTTTTTTGTTTCAAAAGTCAGTCACTAATCACTGAGTAATATCAGCCATTGGAGCGACAGTTGTGTCAAAGAGCATATCATTTTTTACAAGAAAAGGAGTCAGATGAGGTCAAAGAAAATTAATTTTTTGTTTGTTTCTTACAACTTTTGCAACTGATGTTTACATTTCTGGTTGTATTTCTATCTTCAAATAAGACAAGACATTGTTTTCAGTAATATTTATAGTATTTCACACCAAAGGTGTGAAAAAGGAGGGATTGTTGAGTTATAAAAGTTATAAAGAATGTTGTAACAATGTTACATAAAGCCAGGTTCGAGAAATATGCATATGTCTGTGAAGAGGTCAAGATGGCCATTTGTTCCTCACCTTCC
>NW_022605589.1:103846-104127 GCF_008692095.1 Etheostoma spectabile | reverse complement strand
CTCTGACTGTAAAGAATTGATCTGGTCAAGTCTGGCATTTAACATTATGGAAAGAGGTTTCCTGCTATGCAAGAAAAGGTGGCCTACTGTCTCCAGCCCCCTGGGGTCTAGGCTAAGAAGATACAATGCTGATTAAACTTTATTGATGTTAGAGTTTCACATTTACTTGAGAGACCCTTTTGGTCTGCAACCCAAAGGTGCAGAAGCCAGGTCCTCATTGGACAGCAAAGATGCGCCGCATGTTGCCATGCCAACAACGGCCCAATGAGAATGGATTTGAA
>NW_022605589.1:98315-103836 GCF_008692095.1 Etheostoma spectabile | reverse complement strand
GAAAAGGAACAGCCCCCCGGTGCAGGGGATATGTGTGTGTGATTTAGGAATATTCAGGACTGCTTTCATGTGACTCCATCAGGAGGAAGCATGAATCCAGTCCGCTGTCAGCTGCAGTGTTATTATGTTTGTTTGTGTCTGATTGTCTTTGTCTTATCATCTTCATCATTCTGTTGCATTAAACCTTTTCTTAATTCTCAATTAGACCCACAGCCTCCTTCCTCAGAGATCCGATCAAACGTGACGTTAGTTATGAATTTCTAACAGTGTTATACTACTGTTAAACAAAGTTACAGTAACAGTATTATACTTTGAAAACATGTACAGTTATGGTACTGTAATGGGGTAGTTACAGTAACTCACTTACCTCGGTTACTCAATTACCGCAAATATACAATAAAAAGTCTAAGAGTGTAGACACTACTTTTCTATACAACCTGAAGTTAGGAAAATATGCTTCTGTACATCTCTGTTCCACAAGGAATCAGTTAAACTGTGTAGACTGAGGTTGGGGCACTGTGGGTTTTATCTTTGTTTGGACACAGTGAGAAACATCAACTGATATCAAGGCACTTCTTCAATTCCTGCGTGCAGGACTGCATGTCACAATGTAGTTTAAACTTTGACCTGTGGAGGGCAGTAATACACTGCCGGAATCTTAGAAGAAGAAGAAGAAAAAGAAGAAGAAGAAGAAGAAACTGGAAATTACTGTGTTGGGTTGGGGCCATATAGATAGATAGATAGATAGATAGATAGATAGATAGATATTTATTGATCCCAAAAAATGGGAAATTACAGTGTTACAGCAGCACACAAAATATACATACATACAATATACATGAAATAATAATAATTATAATAACAAAATATAAGAATAAAAATATAAGAATGTAAGAACAAATATTTAAGTATATACAAGATGGGAAAAAACAAAACAAAAATGTGCAGCTTTTGTAAATAAAAGTATGCTAAAAAAAAATGTAAATGACCCAGTCGTGCCGGTTGCCCTTATTGTAATATTGTGTGTCTCAGAGTCTCATCTAGCACCCAGGGATGACGTGTTGAAGAGTTTTATTGTCTGAGGTAGGAATGATTTCCGGTAGCGGTCCGTGCGGCATTTAAACTGTCTGAGCCTCTTTGAGAAGCCCGCCTACATTATCTTAATAAAATCAAAATAATTATTTTTAATAGAGGATTGTGTGTACAGGTTCCGAATATAGTTGCGTTGTCCATAGAAAAAAACACATTTTAAATACATTCATTCATCTTGCTACACATCATCTTTTAAATGGATGATATTGATTCGTCTAACAGATTTAGTCAATATGATTATCCTTACGGGTGAATATATTCATTGCAGTAAATGGCGATGTTCTAAGCCTTCCTTTGTTTGGTTTATACATTATTTCACATTGTTTTTTCCTCACTGAAAAAGATCAAATCTAGTAAAATTGCGAGAAAAATGTGTAGTTAATCTCTCCTTGTGTGCCGCTCCAAAATGTTGATTTTATTTTCTCTAGCCTTTTTGCTTGTAACTTGTGTGTTTTCAAGTAGGTAATTATTTCTTGTACATTGACAGCATATAGCTACACATTTAGGCTACGATATATTCTCTTTCCCCTACCATATAGTCTTTGTCCCCTACGAGAGTTTTGTATTTTGTTGTTTCTTGTCAATAATAATAGTAAAAAAACAACAACTTCCATGGGCATACCGCGCAACTTCAAGGCAAGACCCGCCCTTCAATAGCATTCACACTCTACTATTGGCCAGACGTTCAAGCATAGGCAAGGTACCGTAACCCGATTTGTAGAGGTACTGTCCCCTGACCAATCGGCTATCCTAACCTTAACCACTTGAGGTCAATGCCTAACCCCAACCAATCGAGCTGCTCTGTAGGGCGGGACTTGCGTAGAAGACATAGGATCCTTAATAACAAATGTTAATAACTCCGTTGCACTAGCCGGCTATTATTGTAGCTAGCTACAACTGATTTTTAACTAACGTTAACGCTTGCGTATTGAGAAAGTAAGTTGTATGACGCACAATATTAAGGTATTAATAGATGATACATATCATAACTTGGTTCACGTTAGCTAGTTAAACAACCTCTAGCTAATGATGCTCTTAAACTGAATTGTTAGCTAGTTAGCCTGCTGTAAATAAAAGCTAATCATAACGTTAGCTTTTATTTTAACGTTAGTTAAAGTTTAGGTAACGTTAATAACATAGAGTTAGCGTAAATCACATGTGGCCAAGAAATTAATTTGTTAATGCAATGATAGCATTAGCTATTTTATCCGATAATGTTTCTGTTTTGACACAGGGTCAGGCGAAACTCCATTCAGTAGCTAGCTAGCCATACTTGGAACTCAAACTGTCTGTTAGTTCAGACGTTTTGCAAAACAGTCTTTTAAAGAATTATTAGCGTGTTCTGATATAATGTACACAATATTTGGCACACATGACAACATATGTACATGATATTATTGATTAGCGATAACTGTATTATCATCAAGTAATTCGGCCAACGTTAAGTTTGTTAGCTAACGTTGTTGTTTATGGTAACTCTAGAATCTCCTAAAATGTTTGCCATGACGTTATTTTGATTCCGTTAGCTAGCTAAGGAATTATACGACCCTTTAGTCGTCACTGCCTATACAACTTTTGAACGCGGTCTTTGAGGGATAATTGATGTTTTTTGATAAATGGTTTTCGGCATCAAAAATAAGTCACAAACCAGTTTAAATGTAATGTTTTATTAAAATAAATGTTAGGTGTTTTGACAGCATGACGAGTGACTCCTTCCAATTACAGGGCCATTAATGGAGTTTGACAAACCTGCGCAGTGGACTTCTATATTAATGTGAAGCTGCCTTTCGCTACTGGTTAAATTTCTGGCTTGCAGACATAATGGATGAAGAACCAGAGAGAGCCAAGCGCTGGGAAGGGGGCTATGAGAGGACATGGTAAGATCGGTCATTGAAAGTGTATGGTGTAAATTATTTTTCACATAAATCTGTATGTACTGTATCATATATTACGTTTTATCAGAGAAACACAATGAACAGATACAAATAATCATATGTAGTGTTTGTTTTAAATTATGGGAAACATGATACTGTATATGGTCCTACCACAGACAGTTGTAAACAGGGATGATGTGTGTAAACAATGCTCACTGTACTCATGAGAAGAAAAACTTCAGACCACAAACAGCTTCTTCCTTGGAACTTACTGATCTTATGATATACAACACTTTATGAAAGACTCCATGCACTGGATGCTCTTCATTAGCTCATTTTGCACATTAGCATTGTTTTTTTCATCAGTAAAGTTTGTTATGGTTTTATTAATCTTTTTTGTCTGTTTAAATTTTTTTCCTGTTATGATGTAGCCTACTGTTTGTCTAGTTATAACTTGTATTTCGTAAAACTGTTATAAAGCTTTATTTAAAAAAAGAAAAGGCCGGTAAACTATAGAGATTTTCAACTTGAGATAATGTGGTTTGATGCAGCATGGTAAAATGTAGGTATTCTACAACAGGGAGGTGCTGAAGGAGGACGAATCTGGCTCACTAAAAGCCACAGTGGAAGAGATCCTGTTCCAGTCCAAAAGGAAAAGGTGTGTATGTGTGGGTGCAGGTTGTCTGACAAATACACAAACATGAGAATGATTAGTTATTATTCTTAAGACTCTTCTATTTTTCTAGACACTTTGTTATATTTTAATTGAGCCCTTTTTTTTTCGAGAGGTACATGTTAATAACAATCTCTGTTGCACTTTTGAAATGCATTTTTCTTTTTGTGCGCTCCCTCTATAATCAATGTTTGTACTACTACATTGTCTGTGGAGTGTTTTCCTCTATGCTTTTTTATATACATTTCATAGAGTGATAGAGAGCCATGGACAAGTAAGGCTTGGAATGGTGAGTAAGTTCTGCCTATTTCACTTTTAATCTTTTTACTTAATCAATTAATTTGTCATAAATCTAGCTACAGTGGTTTCGTGGCTTGAATGTGTAAGAATTTGTAGGAACGTTGGTAGGGGTTTAATTAGTGGATGCCATTGAAAAGTTGAATTATAGCAATAATGTATAAGGGTGTGAAATATAATAATTAGGGCTGTCAGAATGAACACAATAGTAAAGAGTAAACGAAAATTAATTTTAATGCCACAAAATATTTTGATTACGGACACAAGTTATTTTAGGGGTTAGGGGTGCTCCGTAGTTTGGGAAATCAGGAATTGATGCAGCTGTAACATTGTGGATAGCCAGCAGAAACAAACCTCCTTGAACAGAAATGGATAAAGAACACAGTGAGATGGCCTGCTATGCACGCAAGTACTTCCGTACCATGGGAGAGGTTGTTTTCACTGTCTGGGCATGTTGTTCAGAAGAAGTGAGTTGCCCTCATTATAAACTTCCTTTTAGGATACAACTACTCTAGAGTTATATCCTGTTGTTCCTTTTTCCTGTTTACAAACAAAAGATTTAATTGGGGCTATAGCAAGTTGAAGGGAATAATTTTGTGTGAGAGAAAAAAAAATCTTGCTCATTGTCCTAATGAAGGTCTAAGGACTAAAACATATTAAAGTTTATTGCAAGTAAAATAAAAACAGTGTGTGGAAAGTTGATATTTGTAAAATAAAATTTCATGTTTGGAAATGTATCTGTACCAAATACTGTAAGATGCATGTGCTCTAGATGCGGCACCTCTATGTGGTGATTGACTGTTCAAGAAGTATGGAAGACCAGGACTTGAAACCAAACCGCCTCACCTCTACTGTAAAGGTAAATTTTGTAGCAGACCCATCACGCTGTTTACCAGCAACCATTTGGTATGATAAGCTGTACAGCACCATCTCCTTTCTTCTTTCCTCTTCAGCTGTTGGAAACCTTTGTTGATGAGTATTTTGACCAAAACCCCATCAGTCAGGTATGTTTATACAATCATGAGTTTGATGCATGTTTTACGCTTTTATTTAAATCCCTTCAGCTCTTGTTTAAACACAGCAGGTTCAGGTGAGTTTACTGGAGAACATTTTTTTATTGTATAAAGGTATTGTATTGAGTGTAGTAATGTTGTAAGTACAGAGGAAGGGAAGGGTTCCCGGGCCTGTCGCTGCACTGGCAACTATATTTGGCCATGATGCCAATAAAATTGTCAATTAAGACCAATTTTTAAATGATCTAGAGATGAATGTGTAATAAAAATATTCATTAGTTGTTACTGTAGTATGATTAGTTACATTTAACAAGTTCTTATGTCCCTGAATCCTCCCTGAATATTATATTCCATGTGGGGTAAAAGTAGATGATGGCTACCAAGAGCCAAAACCTTCAAGAAGGTAGATAACAGCAGATTCTAAACAGATTGAGCAGCCTACACAATATACACACAGAGGTACAGACAGTAACGGCAATGTTGCCATAGACAGAGCAAATAATGGTACAGATATTCATAGTAATGTTTATGATAATAATCAATTCAATTTTATTTATAGTATCAATTCATAA
>NW_022605589.1:98216-98305 GCF_008692095.1 Etheostoma spectabile | reverse complement strand
CTCGAGACACTTTACAGATAGAGTAGATCTAGAGTAGACCATGCTCCATAATTTACAAGGACCCAACAGTTCTAGTAGTTCCCTCCAGA
>NW_022605589.1:97582-98206 GCF_008692095.1 Etheostoma spectabile | reverse complement strand
GTGCGACAGTGGCGAGGAAAAACTTCCTTTTAGGCAGAGACCTCGGACATACCCAGGCTCTTGGTAGGCGGTGTCTGACAACTGGTTGGGGTTAAAAGGAAGAGTGGCAATAACCGTCACAAAAAATGTTAGTTTTTAGTAGTTCATTGCATAGCAGGGCACTGTGCGGCATTTCAAGGCACAGCTGGATGTAGCAGGGCACCGCAGAGTGTAGCAGAATGTAACATAGCATCGCAGAACGTGTAGCGAGACCATGGCGACAGCTGAAAGCATGATTTTGGAGCCTCCCTGATCCAAGGAAACATAATGTTAATGATAATAATTACAGTAATAATAGCAATAGGACTAGTAACAATAATTGTAGCAGAGGGTGTCAAGCAGGAACATGGAGGCAGAAGGTGACTTGCAACCACATCTCCAGAACCAGAAACACCAGCAGGAAGTGATAGGAGGAGAGAGGAGAGGGGCGAGAGAGCACAAGACAACGGGAAAGGGAAGAAGTTGAGTTAGCATGCATTAATGGGATGAGGTTGCATACAGATGGAGAGAAGGAGGGAAGTCTCCCGGCAGTCTAGGCCCATAGCAGCATACAGTAGGTTGGTTCAGGACTCTCCTGAGCCAGCC
>NW_022605589.1:92714-97572 GCF_008692095.1 Etheostoma spectabile | reverse complement strand
GCTTTATCAAAGAGGAAAATCTTAATTATTAAGATTATATCAGCAATGCACTAAATCAGAACCAATAATGTCATATCTGTATAACCAATCGCATATCTCAAGGCATTAGGTGTCATTTGCCAGTATTTTAAATTAGATTATGTAGATAAACCAATAATCACTTGTATCTCATAAAATGAAGTATTAAACTTAAGTAGTAAATCATGTAAAGCAATGCATATAATATGGATGTATAAACAAGGTTTCAAAACCATAATTTACAACAAGACAGAGATCAGAGTAGCTGGTTGTTCACTAGTTAGCTCTCCAACAAGCAGACATACATTATCTAAACATCAAATTAGGTTTGTCTGTAGTGATTTTGTCTGATAACAAAGACATAGAACGTGACTAGTAACTAGTAAGTAATGCAATGGGGAAGTTTAAATATAGTTTGGTAGTGGATCTTCACCAGATTGGCAGTTGCCTAACAACATGTGTTATGTGTCCTCAGCTAGGCGTTATCACCACGAAGAATAAAAGGGCTGAGAAGCTTACTGATCTGGCAGGTGAGAATGCAAGGCTTTAGGGATGTAACGGTAAACCACGGTAAAAAAATGTTGAAGATAACAATAAACGTTTTCATGTAAAAACTTTTGTTGATATTCAGGTTGTATTAGGGCAATTTGCTAGCAAGTTGCAATTGCAATTGTGTTACTGAAATGAAATACGTTACATTAATGTAATTCTTAGTATTGTTTCTTGTTATATACTGGTGGCTATAACGTTTAGTTTTTGGTAAATCATGTTCATAGTAAGTCAGATGCTTATTAATGCATTATTATATTTCAGAACCACATTCAACTTCACATGTAATGTCAATTACTGTGTTATGTTCAAGTAAATAAATCTTCCTGGTTCCTGATCTCTGATTCAAGTTCTTACCGGACACCCTACAGCGGGCCAGTGTTTCAGTAGCCAGTTTTCAATAGTTTTTACAGGTCTATTGCCTATAGTTTTGTAATATGATAAACACTGTTACACTTTTTGAAACTATGTCAGTTTGTGTAGGTCTGTCAGTGCTCTCTGAACATATTGAACACACTTTTAAAAATAACGGGATAATACCAAAAATGTCATAATTTTGGCTACTATTAATGTGAGGTTACATTTTTGTAACCTCACATTAGGCTCCCCCCTTTCTTGTAATGCTCATGGCCTTAACCGTTCTTGCTTCAAATGCTCACTTCGGGGCTTACCCCCTTCAATTTACCCAGCAATTGATGTGTTGTCTTCTTTCACCACCAGGAAATCCAAAGAAGCACACTGCTGCTCTGAAGAAAGCAGTGGACACTGTGTGTGTAGGAGAGCCATCCATATACAACTCTCTCAATCTGGCCATACAGACCCTCAAGTAAGTTTTGCATGTGTTCTACATTGGTTCCTTTTTAATATTACTGAATGTCCCTCATCCGGTGTCTGTCTTTTTATGAAGGCACATGCCTGGACATACAAGCCGGGAGATCCTGATAATCCTCAGCAGCCTTACTACATGTGACCCAGCCAACATCTGTGAGCTGATTAAGGTGAAGTCACACCTTGAACCCTTAGCTATGGGTGCACAGTCATAGTCATAGTTGATATGCAGTTCAGCTGCTAAGCTCATTGAGTATCTGGTATTTAAATTACTAGTGCAGTGCCCGTTTAAAACATGCTTGTTGGAATTGGCTGATTGCTTGGCCTTCTGTATTGCTGCTTCTAGCTTTCTTCAAAACCATTGTACATTGTGTGTACGAAATAACTTACAGAAGGATCCCAAAGCACGTAATGTGCAACTGTAGGCCTATACTACTGATTTACTGTGTGGTTGTACTTCAGAAGAAAACATACATTTACCTGACAGTGTGTTGCAGATTTAGATTCTATTCACAAAATATCACAATTAAATTTCGAAGCATTAAACATTCATTCAAACATCCAGCATTAATGCTATGTGAGATGAAAATCTCCACCTTAAAGTAATCTCCACCTTAATTATCCATTTGTTTTTACTTACTAAACATTTGACAAGCAGAACTTGCACTGTTCGGTCAGAGACGGTTTTATATAGCATAATTAAAGCGCCTTGTGAATGTGTGTTATCTTGTAATTTGTGTTTTATAAAAATCAACCCGTACCACGTTGCAGGTTGCATAATTAGGCTTTTGTTCATGCAAAGATTCAACGTGTCCCCTTTTTTCATGTAGCAGCCACACATCGTTGTAGTTTTAGGTGATGTGGCCCTGGCGGTAAAAGCAGGGAACCCAGCTGAGCAGAATGGCCGGAAAACTGTGCGCAACAAAACAGAATACTGGAGAGCCTCAACCTATAACAAATGTTGCAGTGAGGCTCGATCAGTTGTGGTTTGGCTGCGGCTCGTGTAGAGGTTCAGCGTCTTCCTTATTTCATCATTTGCATGTAGGGTAGACAGAAATTAATTTTTGGCAGTCAGTACATCAGTCGGTGAACTGCAGTCAATGAGCCTTGTAGGTATTCAACAACTCCCCACCCCTTCTGCTGTACTACGCATGTGCTGCTGCTTTACTGGACATGTGTGAGGACACACGCTGCTCCAATGCTCCAAAAGAAATCTAAAAAAATACTGTGTTCCTTTTTTGTCAGACCCTAAAGTCTCTAAAGGTGCGGGTGTCTGTAATTGGCCTGTCAGCAGAGGTCAGGGTGTGTACAGTATTGACCAGGGAGACGGGCGGCTCGTACCACGTTATCCTGGATGAGAGCCACTTCAAAGAGCTGCTAATGCTGCATGTCAAACCTCCTCCAGCCAGCTCCTCATCTGAATGCTCTTTAATACGCATGGGTCAGTATTCAGATGTGGTTATATCTTTCTCTATCTTTGGTAAAGGATCAGATCGTCTTCTGTTTCTAAACGAACTGTAAACAAAACACATCAGAGCTATTATACACCAAGTGGTAAAAACTAAATGTAGCAGCACTTATGAACTGGCTGGAAGGTTGGCTTAACAAACCGGCATTTTGCTGCCATCACACACCTTGGACTGTGTATTATAAAGTGGGTAAACATGTCAAAGAGAAATTTGTATTCTGTTTGATCTCCAAGTTGCTTTCATGTGACGTTTGTAGGCATAGAATATCAATGTGAGGTCAAAGTAATACATTTGCCAATTATTTTAATTGCAGGGTTCCAAATTTGAAATCCCACTGGTAACATGGTGAAAGCCCTGGTTTTTCTTCTTGAACAATAAGGCTGGCAATATAATATAATTTTCTTATAGTCAACAAATCCCATGCGTTCCATCATTACCACGAAATCCCACACACTATAGTTTATTTTTGCTCAATCCAAAATGGACCTACTGCCCTTAATACTAAGCACAAAATGTGGATTGCTGCACCGCTAAAATTAATCCTAAACAAATGTACTATTTTCTCCTGTTTGTTAACAAACATTTTGCCTTGCTGTTTTAGGAAATTACTGAATTGGCTAGAATTTTAAGTAATTTATTTGAAAAAGATAAAGGTTTGGAGCAAAGCACTTTTGAACTAAGAACAGTCCCTCCCCATTTTCCTATTAGACAATTAGACCATTTTCTTTTCTTCTTCCATGAAATACATTCATTCTTGTTACTCATCAAAACATTAAGAAAATGAATGACTATAAAAGCACCTATATTATAATAATATTTTCCCCACATACACTTGTTTACTCAGGTTTTCCTCAGCACACCATCACCTCTCTGACTGACCAGGATGCCAAGCCTTCATTCAGCATGTCGTAAGTTGAAAACTGTGATTTAAACCTTGTGGCCAGAACTGTGAGCTGCCAATGTGTATTAATAATAACACATACTTTATTAGTCCCGCAAAGGGAAATTATATCACTCTGTTGTTATTACACACATTACACACAGGTCTGAATTACACACACATGCTCATGTGCTATATCTATAAATGCACTAAAGGGAGAGATGTCAGAGTGAGGGGACTGCCAATGGACAGGTGTCCAGAGCAGTTGGAGGTTTGGTGCTCTTTGCAATGAGCTGCTTCTGGTGTGTGTCTTCCAGTCATCTGGACAGCAGCAGTGGTCCTGGTCTGTCTCTGGGAGGATATTTCTGCCCGCAGTGCCACGCCAAGTACACAGAGCTTCCCGTTGAGTGTAAAGTCTGTGGTATGTGGGATGGAAGAATTCGGTATATTTGTGTGTGTAGAGTATGTCATTGTAAGATTAGAGGAAACTTTGATGAATTTTCTTGATGTGTCAAAAAAGTACAGTTGCTCTTTTTTGGTGTTTTCAAAATACTGCGTTTAAACCAATTGAAGTAGCTTTGACTGGTGTGTGGTGTGCTTCTCAAAGGTTTGACTCTGGTGTCGGCTCCCCATCTCGCCAGATCTTTCCACCACCTCTTCCCCCTCCAAGCCTTTACAGAGAGTCCTGTGGAGGAGTTTCAAGAAGACAGGTGGCTCTGACACACTCACACAATCACACGCAGATACTGTGCCGGTGTGTATCTAAACTTGTTTTGATTTGGTTTCAGGTTCTGTCAAGCTTGTCAAGGGGAACTGAAAGATAAAAGTGTAAGTACAGTTGCTGAGTGTATGTCTAGATCTGTAGAGGCCTTTTAGATGGTAGAACATACTATTTTCCTTTAAAGGTTCACTTCCCATATTTTTAAATGTCTAGTTTACTCGTCACAGAAACTGCTATTCAGTTTGTAAAAAAACAACAACTGTTAAATACCTTTTGTAATTCTGAAGGATCTTTTCCAAGTCTGAAGAAATAATGCAGATGTGTATCAGTTATTTCCAACCAGTGATACAGTACATGTAACCCAGGGTGTACGTCTTCAGTTACCAAGGGGTA
>NW_022605589.1:78143-92704 GCF_008692095.1 Etheostoma spectabile | reverse complement strand
GCTCAGATAATCAAAAAAAAAAAAATCTAGGATTACAAATTAGTATTATGTTTTTGGTATTTTATGTCTTAATTCTAATAACAACAGTACCGCTAGTACCAGCTAATGACAGTGGACAGATGACCGGATACAAGGGAAGAGAGCGATGGGTAATGACATGCAAGTTCCTGGGCAGTTGTTAACCGTGGATGTTGCTTTTCTGTTGTCTTTGTTTTAATGCATTGACTAGTAGTATGGCAGTCTAATAAACTATTAGGTATTTACTAGGAAGGGAAGGTTTCTTAGAGACACCATTGTGTTGCATTATAGGAACTGAAAGATCCAGTATCTCAGAGCTCTCTTGGCCTCCGCTGCTTCAATTTAGATTTTTTTTTAAAGTCTGTCTTATGAGTCCCCCAACTATGTGGATCTGCAATAATAAATTGTTGGATGGATTAATATAGATTAGGGCTGTTTCATTATTTTTTATTCTTTAATTAGTCACACATTTCTTTTTGTCACTGAACGTGTGTTCATTAATCTCGTGTTAAAAATATTAGTGGTGTTGAAATAAATTTGCTTGTTGGCTCGTCATAAACGTGTTACTTTTGACAACCTTAATATATACATTTTAATATTTAATGTGAAAAAGTGAACTTGCATTAATTTATTCATTGCAACTTTAATCCTATTCTCCATCTTGATTTATCTGCTCTCTCTCCCTCTCTGTGTCTGTCTCTAGATATTCACCTGTCCATCATGTCGCAGTGTGTTCTGTGTGGAGTGTGATCTCTTCATCCATGACTTGCTACACTGCTGCCCTTGCTGTATTCACAGTCAGAGCGCCCCCTGAAGCTGAGAGGCTAACTGTCAGAGAGAGACTGAAATAAACTCGGTGGTGGTCATGTGATCTTTTGACTCATCATCCATCCTATCAGTGTTGTGCACCTCTGATAGAATAGATATGATGCACACAGGCTGTGGACCATCCAGATTGTCACATTTCAAAGTTCTTGAAGCTTGCCACAAAATATTGGGCCGTTTCAGTAGATCCATATCGTTTACAGGTGAAAGCAGCTTCTTGCTAAAGACGGTGCTGAGTTGGGCAGTTGGGGTTTCTGTCTGCTCTGAGAACTGCGTCTGAGCCACTTTACTACTGCTTTTAAATCATACCGCTTTATATGAGCCAAAAATGGTTTGTGTGCATTGTTTATACACATTTTGTACCACAGTTCCGGTTACTCAATGGTTCTGTTTGTGATATGTTATAATTAAACAATGTTTTTGAACCTTTTGAGTGAGACATTTCTTGTATGGTTTCAAAGCAGGCCTTTATCCAATAACTCAGATTCTACTTTCTAATCCCTACTCTTGCATTTGCTTTGCTAAATTTAGGGTAAGAGGCTAAATTTAGGGTAGGGCTGTTCACAGTAGATACATTTTCATAAAGCAAGCATATTATCTACTTCAATGTTGACAAGAGTATAAAATACTCGACAAATACACCTTTAAGGTACATTTTGAACAGATACAATTAGTCTGATTAATAGTGATAAATCAGTACTTGTATGTCGTCACATTAAGCCTAACATTGGTAAAGTAACTTCAACAGAGTTTCCCATGAAGAAAAAAATGGAAGCACTCCTATGAGGATTTCTTGACAATATTTTTCATTGTTTTCAATTATATTTATAGTGTCAAATCATTCAACAATTTTGTAATTGTGATTGTGTCAACAGTAATAGGAATGGTTGGGCTTCTATAAATAACCGAGTATGGGGTAGATCTGCTCTTTTATGAAAAATACATAATGAGATAACTTGTTGTGATTTGGCGCATATATAAATAAAATTGAATTGAATTGAAAATCATAATATAATTTATTTCAGGAAACTTTTTAAATAGTAGGTCTAGACCACAATGTTTTGTTCTGTTATTAGTGTCCAATAATAAGTATAGATACATTTGCATAAAGCAAGGATATTATCTACTTCAATGTTGACAAGAGTATCAAATACTTGGACAACTACAACTTAAAGGTACATTTCGAACATACAATTAGTCTGATTAATAGCAATGAACTACCCTCATTTATTTATTCATGTTATTTGTTTGAGAATAACCATCACTAAATCAACAGTAATGGGCAGCATGTGATATAACCTGAGCTAATGAAGTGAAGGGCCGCACACATCGCTTCCCCCTTATTCGCTTCACTTGGGGAGGAAAGGGCCCATATGACCCAACCTGAGCATTAGAAAGAAGCATTAAAAAACTCTTGAGGCCATACAAAATGTTCATCATTTATTGATGAAATAAGATAGTGGCACCAGCTGGCTTAAAGTGGGAATGGGTGAGCAGGTCTGGGATAGCAAATAGCGGTCCTATCCCTATTGCCCTCCGAGGGCTGGCACCCTGACTGCTGCTGCTGACTGATGTAAACAGCTTCACCAACTGTGTGCTTCATTTAAATTTAGGGCGGGCAAGTTGCCACACACTCAGATTATATTATTTGACAAAGCAGCAAATATAAGCGCTTTTATCAGTAGATCACATGCTCATCTCTCTTCAGTCTGTCAGTTGCCATGAACCAAGAGTGTTATTTAACACTAAACTCGGTCGTGAATTCATGCACCTCTGCTCCGACAGAGGTTTCAACCAGTACTTATGAGGAGCTTTTCTGTTATTTTGTTGACAAAAAAACATCTGTCCGGCCAAACGCCTGACAAAGTCTGACATTTTGGTGTGTTTGTACCAGCTGCTCCTATGCACTCTGCTGTGTTTGAGTAACTTAAGCCACTTTCTCTGACGTTGCTTACTGAGGTAGTGCAACACTTGAAACCTACCTCCCTTAGACATTGTTCCCACCAGGATGGTGAGGAGGTTTTTAATAGAACCACTGGGTCGAGTCTACTTACTTTTTTCAATTATTGTCTTAGTTTAGGTTCTGTCCCAGCTGTCTTTAAACATGATGTGGTCAAGCCCCTACTTAAGAAGCCTCATCTTGACGCCACAGTGTTGTCCACTTTTGGTCTCTTGTCTGCCTTTTCTTTCAAAGGTTTTGGAAAAAGTTGTTGAAGTTGAAATGTCTTTCATGTTTCCAAGGTTCACAACATGTAGCCAATACATAAACATTAGCACAAAAAACACATAAAAACTGTTTTCATACAGTTAAAAGCCTTTTTACAACAGAACTCTGTTTGAAAAAAATTAAATCTGGTTTCAAATCACTTTACAGCACTGTTGAGAGTGTACAGTCGCTTCTCTATTTTGCAGAAACACCTGCTATTAACCTGACTTTTAATTAATCAATTGGTGTAAGAAATAGCTCATATGAAAAGCTAAAACCCTCCCAATGATGTTCATGCACTGAATAATTAGTTTCACAAAAAAAGATTATTATTTAAACAAGACAGAAAGGTCAAATTTTGGCAAGACAAAAGTTTTGTCGTCTATACAGAAATTGAAATAATTACTGCAATACTAAAATATGTCAGCAAATTAAATAGCGGTGCTGTGAGATCCAAATTTAATATCTTGTTTGACTTCCATGAGCTTGAAGGACTGCATCCATGCGGTTTGGCAAGGATTCATACAATGTATTGATGAAGTCATCAGGAATAGCTAGGAAAGCAGTCTTGCATGCCTCTCAGAGTTCATCAATATTCTTTGGTTTGGTCTTCCATGCTTCCTCTTTCATCCTACCCCACATATGCTCAATGATGTTCATGTCTGGTGACTGGGCCGGCCAATCCTGGAGCATCTTGATCTTCTTCGCCTTGAGGAACTTTGAAGTGGAGATGGAAGTATGCGATGGAGCACCATCCTGCTGGAGAATTTGGCCTCTTTTATGGTTGGGAATATAAGAGGTAGCTAAGACTTCTTGGTATTTGAGACTATTGATGTTGCCTTCCACCCTGCAGATCTCTCACACACCCCATACTGGATGTAACCCCAGACCATGTTTTTCCGCCACCAAACAAACACACTGTTTTCTGGGTAAATCTTGGATCCATGCAGGCTCCAGTAAGTCTCCTGCAATATTTGCGGCAACTGTGGTGTAATTCAACAGAAGATACCAACCTGGCCCCTGAAGTCCCTGTGTCAACCTGAAACAGTTTGTCGGATTCTGTCTTGAAATGGCCTCCGTGGTTGAATCAGTGCCCAGAAGCCAGCACTAAACAAAAGACAATTGAAAAAATGTGTTGGCATTTGCCAAGGCCACAGCCTGCTAAAAGGATGGACGATGGAAAAGTGGATTTTTCAGATGAATCTTCTGTTGAATTACACCACAGTTGCCGCAAATATTGCAGGAGACTTACTGGAGCCTGCATGGATCCAAGATTTACCCAGAAAACAGTGTGTTGTTGGTGGCGGAAAAACATGGTCTGGGGTTAATATCCAGTATGGGGTGTGTGAGAGATCTGCAGGGTGGAAGGCAACATCAATAGTCTCAAATACCAAGAAGTCGTGCTACCTCTATATTCCAACCATAAAAGAGGCCAAATTCTCCAGCAGGATGGTGCTCCATTGCATACTTCCATCTCCACTCAAAGTTCCTCAAGGCGAAGAAGATCAAGATGCTCAGGATTGGCCGGCCAGTCACCAGACATGAACATCATTGAGCATATGTGGGGTAGGATGAAAGAGGAAGCATGGAAGACCAAACCAAGAATATTGATAACTCTGAGAGGCATGCAAGACTGCTTTCCTAGCTATTCCTGATGACTTCATCAATACATTGTATGAATCCTGCCAAACCGCATGGATGAGTCCTCAAGCTCATGGAAGTCAAACAAGATATTAAATTTGGATCTCACAGCACGCTATTTAATTTGCTGACATATTTAGTATTTGCAGTAAATTTATTTCAATTTCTGTATAGACGACAAAACTTTTGTCTTGCCAAAATTTGACCTTTCTGTCTTGTTTAAATAATAAATCTTTTTTTAGTGAAACTAATTTATTTCAGTGCATTGAACATCATTTGGGAGGGTTTTAGCTTTTCATATGAGCTATTTCTTACACCAATTGATTAATTAAAAGTCAGGTTAATAGCAGGGTTTCTGCAAAATAGAGAAGCGACTGTACACTCTCAACAGTGCTGAAAGTGATTTGAAACCAGATTTAATTTTTTCAAACAGAGTTCTGTTGTAAAAAGGCTTTTAACTGTATGAAAACAGTTTTTGATGTGTTTTTTGTGCTAATGTTTATGGATTGGCTACATGTTGTGAACCTTGGGAAACATGAAAGACATTTCAAATTCAACAACTTTTTCAAAACCTTGAAAGAAAAGGCAGACAAGAGACCAAAAGTGGACAAAACTGTGGCGTCAAGATGGCTTCTAAGTAGGGGCTTGACCACATCATGTTTAAAGACAGCTGGGGACAGAACCTAAACTAAGACAATAATTGAAAAAAGTAAGTAGACCGACCAGTGGTTCTATTAAAAACCTCCTCACCATCCTGGTGGGAACAATGTTAAGGGGGGTAGGTTTCAAGTGTTGCACTACCTCCGTAAGCAACGTCAGAGAGAAGTGGCTTAAGTTACTCAAAACAGCAGAGTGCATAGGAGCAGCTGGTACAAACACACCAAAATGTCAGACTTTGTCAGGCGTTTGGCCGGACAGATGTTTTTTTGTCAACAAAATAACAGAAAGCTCCTCATAAGTACTGGTTGAAACCTCTGCGGAGCAGAGGTGCATGAATTCACGACCGAGGTTAGTGTTAAATAACACTCTTGGTTCATGGCAACTGACAGACGAAGAGAGATGAGCATGTGACTACTGATAAAAGCGTTATTATTTGGTTTGTCAAATAATATAATCTGAGTGGTGGCAACTTGCCCCGCCTAAATTTAAATGAAGCACACAGTTGGTGAAGCTGTTAATCAGTCAGCAGCAGCAGTCAGGGTGCCAGCCCTCGGAGGGCAATAGGGATAGGACCGATATTGCTATCCCAGACCTGCTCACCACTTCCCACTTTAAGCCAGCTGGTGCCACTATCTTATTTCATCAATAAATGATGAACATTTTGTATGGCCTCAAGAGTTTTTTAATGCTCTTTCTAATGCTCAGGTTGGGTCATAGGGCCCTTTCCTCCCCAAGTGAAGCGAATAAGGGGGAAGCGATGTGTGCGGCCCTTCACTTCATTAGCTCGGTTATATCACATGCTGCCCATTACTGTTGATTTAGTGAGGTATTCTCAAACAAATAACATGAAAAATAAATGAGGGTAGTTCATTGCTATTAATCGACTAATTGTATGTTCGAAATGTACCTTAAGTTGTAGTTGTCCAAGTATTTGATACTTTGTCAACATTGAAGTAGATAATATCCTTGCTTTATGCAAATGTATCTATACTTATTATGGACACTAAAACAGAACAAAACATTGGGTCTAGACCTACTATTTAAAAAGTTTCCTGAAATAAATTATATTATGATTTTCAATTCAATTCAATTTTATTTAATATGCGCCAAATCACAAAAGTTATCTCATTATGTATTTTTCATAAAAGAGCAGACTACCCATACTCGGTTATTTATAGAAGCCCAACCATTCCTATTACTGTTGACACAATCACAATTACAAATGTTGAATGATTGACACTATAAATAATTGAAAACAATGAAAAATATTGTCAAGAAATCCTCATAGGAGGCTTCCATTTTTTTCTTCATGGGAAACTCTCGTTGAAGTTACTTTACCAATGTTAGGCTTAATGTGACGACATACAAGTACTGATTATCACTATTAATCAGAATAATTGTATCTGTCAAAATGTACCTTAAAGGTGTGATTTGTCGAGTATTTTAATACTCTGTCAACATTGAAGTAGATAATATGTTGCTTTATGAAAATGTATCTTACTGTGAACAGCCCACCCTAAATTAGCCTCTTACCCTAAATTTAGCAAAGCAAATGCAAGAGTAGATTGAAAGTAGAATCTGAGTTATGGAAAGGCCTGCTTTGGAAACCATACAAGAAATGTCCACTCAAAAGGTTCAAAAACATTGTTTAATATAACATAATCACAAACAGAACCATTGAGTAACCGGAACGTGGTACAAATGTTATAAACAATGCACACAAACCATTTTTGGTATATAAAGCGGTATGATTTAAAAGCAGTAGTAAAGTGGCTCAGACGCAGTTCTCAGAGCAGACAGAAACCCAAACTGCCCAACCAGCACCGTCTTTGCAAGAAGCGCTTCACCTGTAAACGATATGGATCTACTGAAACGGCCCAATATTTTGGGCAAGCTTCAAGAACTTTGAAATGTGACAATCTGGATGGTCACAGCCTGTGTGCATCATATTATTCTATCAGAGGTGCACAACACTGATAGGATGGATGATGAGTCAAAAGATCACATGACCACCACGAGTTTATTCAGTCTCTCTGACAGTTAGCCTCTCAGCTTCAGGGGGCGCTCTGACTGTGAATAAGCAAGGGCAGCAGTGTAGAAGTCATGGATGAAGAGATCACACTCCAAACAGAACACACTGCGACATGTGGACAGGTGAATATCTAGAGACAGACACAGAGAGGGAGAGAGAGCAGATAAATACAAGATGGAGAATAGGATTAAAGTTGCAATGAATAAATTAATGCAAGTTCACTTTTTCACATTAAATATTAAAATATATATTAAGGTTGTCAAAAGTAAACGTTTATGACGAGCCAACAAGCAAATTTATTTCAACACCACTAATATTTTAACACGAGATTAGAACACGTCAGTGACCAAAAGAAATGTGTGACTAATTAAAGAATAAAAAATAATGAAACAGCCCTAATCTATATTAATCCATCCAACAATTTTATTGCAGATCCACAAGTTGGGGGATCATAAGACAGACTTTAAAAAAAAATCTAAATTGAAGCAGCGGAGGCCAAGAGAGCTCGAGATACTGGATCTTCAGTTCCTATAATGCAACACATGGTGTCTCTAAGAAACCTTCCTTCCTAGTAAATACCTAATAGTTTATTAGACATGCCATACTACAGTCAAGCATTAAAACAAAGACAACAGAAAAGCAACATCCACGGTTAACAAATGCCCAGGAACTTGCATGTCATACCCATCGCTCTCTCCCTTGTATCGGTCATCTGTCCACTGTCATTAGCTGGTACTAGCGGTACTGTTGTTATTAGAATAAGACATAAAATACCAAAAACATAATACTATTGTAATCCTAGATTTTTTTTTTTTGATTATTGAGCAACCCCAATTACCCTTGTAACTGAAGACGTACACCCTGGGTTAATGACTGTATCACTGGTTGGAAAACTAATGATACACATCTGCATTATTTCTTCAGACTTGGAAAAGATCTTCAGATTACAAAAGGTATTTAACAGTTGGTTGTTTTTACAAACTGAATAGCAGTTTCTGTGACGAGTAACTAGACATTAAAATATGGGGAAGTGAACCTTTAAAGGAAAATAGTATGTTCTACATCTAAAAAGGCTTACAGATCTAGACATACACTCAGCAACTGTACTTACACTTTTATCTTTCAGTTCCCCTGTGACAAGCTGACAGAAACTGAAACCAAATCAAAACAAGTTTTAGATACACACCGGCACAGTATCTGGTGTGATGGTGTGAGTGTGTCAGAGCCACCTGTCTTCTTGAAACTCCTCCACAGGACTCTCTGTAAAGGTTGGAGGGGGAAGAGGTGGTGGAAAGATCTGGCGAGATGGGAGACGACAACCAGAGTCAAACCTTTGAGAAGCACACACCACCAGTCAAAGCTACTTCAATGGTTAAACGCAGTATTTTGAAAACACCAAAAAAGAGCAACTGTACTTTTTTGACACATCAAGAAAATTCATCAAAGTTTCCTCTATCTTACAATGACATACTCATACACACCAAAATATACCGAATTCTTCATCCCACATACCACAGACTTTACACTCAACGGGAAGCTTGTGTACTTGGCGTGGCACTGCGGGCAGAAATATCCTCCCAGAGACAGACCAGGACCACTGCTGCTGTGCCAGATGACTGGAAGACACACACAGAAGCAGCATCATTGCAAAGAGCAACAAACCTCCAACTGCTCTGGACACCTGTCCATTGGCAGTCCCCTCACTCTGACATCTCTCCTTTAGTGCATTTATAGATATAGCACCATGAGCATGTGTGTGTAATTCAGACCGTGTGTAATGTGTGTAACAACAGAGTGATATAATTTCCCTTTGGGACTAATAAAGTATGTGTTATTATTAATACACATTGGCAGCTCACAGTTCTGGCCACAAGGTTTAAATCACAGTTTCAATCGTACGACATGCTGAAATGAAGGCTTGGCATCCTGGTCAGTCAGAGGGTGATGGTGTGCGAGGAAAACCTGAGTAAACGTGTATGTGGGGAAAATATATTATAATATAGGTGCTTTTATAGTCATTCATTTCTTAATGTTTTGATGAGTAACAAGAATGAATGTATTTCATGAAGAAGAAAAGAAAAGGTCTAATTGTCTAATAGGAAAATGGGGAGGGACTGTTTCTTAGTTCAAAAGTGCTTTGCTCCAAACCTTTATCTTTTTCAAATAAATTATAAAATTCTAGCCAATTCAGTAATTTCCTAAACAGCAAGGCAAAAATGTTTGTTAACAAACAGGAGAAAATAGTACATTTGTTTAGGATTAATTTTAGCGGTGCAGCAATCCACATTTTGTGTTAGTATTAAGGGCAGTAGGTCCATTTTGGATTGAGCAAAAATAAACTATAGTGTGTGGGATTTCGTGGTAATGATTGGAACGCATGGGATTGTTGACTATAGAAAAATTATATTATATTGCCAGCCTTATTGTTCAAGAAGAAAAACAGGGCTTTCACCATGTTACCAGTGGGATTTCAAATTGGAACCCTGCAATTAAAATAATTGGCAAATGTATTACTTTGACCTCACATTGAAATCTATGCCTACAAACGTCACATGAAAGCAACTTGGAGATCAAACAGAATACAAATTTCTCTTTGACATGTTTACCCACTTTATAATACACAGTCCAAGGTGTGTGATGGCAGCAAATGCCGGTGTGTTAAGCCAACCTTCCAGCCAGTTAATAAGTGCTGCTACATTTAGTTTTTACCACTTGGTGTATAATAGCTCTGATGTGTTTGTTGTACAGTTCGTTTAGAAACAGAAGACGATCTGATCCTTTACCAAAGATAGAGAAAGATATAACCACATCTGAATACTGACCCATGCGTATTAAAGAGCATTCAGATGAGGAGGCTGGCGGAGGAGGTGTTGACATGCAGCATTAGCAGCTCTTTGAAGTGGCTCTCATCCAGGATAACGTGGTACGAGCCGCCCGTCTCCCTGGTCAAATACTGTACACACCCTGACCTCTGGGACAGGCCAATACAGACAACGCACCTTTAGAGAATTAGGGTCTGACAAAAAAGGAACACAGTATTTTTTTAGATTCTTTTGGAGCATTGGAGCAGCGTGTGTCCTCACACATGTCAGTAAAGCAGCAGCACATGCGTAGTACAGCGAAGGGGTGGGGAGTTGTTGAATACTACAAGGCTCATTGACTGCAGTTCACCGACTGATGTACTGATGCCAAAAATTAATTTCTGTCTACCCTACAGCAAAATGAGAAATAAGGAAGACGCTGAACCTCTACACGAGCCGCAGCCAAACCCACAACACTGATCGAGCCTCACTGCAACATTTGTTATAGGTTGGGCTCTCCAGTATTCTGTTTTGTTGCGCACAGTTTCCGGCCATTCTGCTCAGTGGGTTCCCTGCTTTACCGCCAGGGCCACATCACCTAAAACTACAACGTGTGTGGCTGCTACAGATGAAAAAAAGGGGACACGGGAATCTTTGCATGAACAAAAGCCTAATTATGCAACCTGCAACGTGGTACGGGTTGATTTTTATAAAACACAAATACAGATAAACACATTCACAAGGCGCTTTATTATGCTATATAAAACCGTCTCTGACCGAACAGTGCAAGTTCTGCTTGTCAAATGTTTGTAAGTAAAAACAAATGGATAATTAAGGTGAGATTACTTTAAGGTGGAGATTTTCATCTCACATAGCATTAATGCTGGATGTTTGAATGGAATGTTAATGCTTCGAAATTAATTGTGATATTTGTGAATAGAATCTAATCTGCAACACACTGTCGGTAAATGTATGTTTTCTTCTGAAGTACAAACCACACAGTAAATCAGTAGTATAGGCCTACAGTTGCACATTACGTGCTTTGGGATCCTTCTGTAAGTTATTTGTACACACAATGTACAATGGTTTTGAAGAAGAAAGCTAGAAGCCAGCATACAGAAGGCCAAGCAATCAGCCATTCCAACAAGCAGTTTTAAACGGGGCACGCATAGTAATTTAAATACCAGATACTCAATGAGCTTAGCAGCTGAACTGCATATCAACTATGACTATGACTGTGGCAACCCATAGCTAAGGGTTCAAAGGTGTGACTTCACCTTAATCAGCTCACAGAGTGGCTGGTGTCAATAGTCGTAAGCTGTGAGGATATCAGGATCTCCCGGTTGTATGTCCAGGCATGTGCCTCATAAAAAGACAGACACCGGATGAGGGGACATTCAGTAATATTAAAAAGGAACCAATGTAGAACACATGCAAAACTTACTTGAGGGTCTGTATGGCCAGATTGGAGAGAGTTGTATATGGATGGCTCTCCTACACACACAGTGTCACTGCTTGTCTTCAGAGCAGCAGTGTGCTTCTTTGGATTTCCTGGTGGTGAAAGAAGACACACCATCAATTGTGGGGAAATTGAAGGGGGTAAGCCCCGAAGTGAGCATTTGAAGCAAGAACGGTTAAGGCCATGAGCATTACAAGAAAGGGGGAGCCTAATGGGAGGTACAAAAATGTAACCTCACATTAATAGTAGCCAAAATTATGAAATTTTTGGTATTATCCGTTATTTTAAAAGTGTGTTCAATATGTCAGAGAGCACTGACAGACCTACACAAATGACATAGTTTCAAAAAGTGTAACATGTTTATCATATTACAAAAACTATAGGCAATAGACCTGTAAAAACTATTGAAAACTGGCTACTGAAACACTGGCCCGCTGTAGGGTGTCCGGTAAGAACTTGAATCAGAGATCAGGAACCAGGAGATTTATTTACTTGAACATAAAACACAGTAATTGACATTACCATGTGAAGTTGAATGTGGTTCTGAAATATAATAATGCATAATAAGCATCTGACTTACTATGAACATGATTTACCAAAAACTAAAAGTTATAGCCACCAGTATATAACAAGAAAACAATACTAAGAATTACATAAGTAAAGATTTCATTTCAGTAACACAATTGCAATGCAACTTGCTAGCAAATTGCCCTAATACAACCTGAATATCAACAAAAGTTTTACATGAAAACGTTTATTGTTATCTTCAACATTTTTTACCGTGGTTTAACGTTACATCCACTAAAGCCTTGGAATTCCACTGCCAGATCAGTAAGCTTCTCAGCCCTTTTATTCTTCGTGGTGGATAACGGTAGCTGAGGACACATAACACATGTTGTTAGGCAACTGCCATACTGGTGAAGATCCATACCAAACTATATTAAACTTCCCCATTGCATTACTTACTAGTTACTAGTCACGTTTCTTGTCTTTGTTATCAGACAAAATCACTACAGACAAACCTAATTTGATGTTTAGATAATGTATGTCTGCTTGTTGGAGAGCTCAAACTAGTGAAAAAACAGCTACTCTGATCTCTGTCTTTTGTAAATTATGGTTTGAAACCTTGTTTATACACATCCATATTATATGCATTGCTTTACAGATTTACTACTTAAGTTTAATACTTCATTTTTATGAGATACAAGTGATTATGGGTTATCTACATTAATATATTTAAATACTGGCAAATGACACCTAATGCCTGAGATATGCGATTGGTGTACAGATATGACATATTGGTTCTGATTTAGGGCATTGCTGATATAATCTAATAATTAAGATTTTCCTCTTTGATAAAGCTTATGTTAGGGCGGCTCAGGAGAGTCCTGAACCAACCTACTGTATGCTGTATGGGCCTAGACTGCGGGAGACTTCCCTCTTCTCTCCATCTGTATGCAACCTCATCCCATTAATGGCATGCTAACTCAACTCTTCCTTTCCCGTTGTCTTGGGCTCTCGGCCCCTCTTCCTCTCTCCTCTATCACTTCCTGCTGGTGTTTCTGTTGGAGATGTGGTTGAAGTCACCTTCTGCCCCATGTTCCGCTTGACACCCTCTGTACAATTATTGTTACTAGTCCCTATTGCTATTATTACTGTAATTATTATCATTAAATTATGTTTCCTTGGATCAGGGAGGCTCCAAAATCATCTTCACGCTGTCGCCATGGTCCGGCTACACGTTCTGCGATGCTATGTTACATTCTGATACACTCTGCGGTGCCTGCTACATCCAGCATGTGCCTTGAAATGCCGCACAGTGCCCTGCTATGCAATGAAATACTAAAACTAACATTTTTGTGAGGTTATTGCCACTCTTCTTTTAACCCCAACCAGTTGTCAGAAACCGCCTACAAGAGCCTGGGTATGTCCGAGGCTCTGCCTAAAAGGAAGTTTCCTCCACTGTCGCACTGTTGCTTGCTCGGAGGGAACCTACTAGAACTGTTGGGTCCTGTAAATTATGGAGCATGGTCTACTCTAGATGCTACTCTATCTGTAAAGTGTCTCGAGATAACGTCTGTTATGAATTGATACTATTAAATAAAATTGAATTGATATTATCATAAAACTATTAGAATATCTGTACCATGTATTGCTGTCTGATGGCAACATTGCGGTTACTGTCTGTACCTCTGTGTGTATATTGTGTAGGTGCTCAATCTGTTTAGAATTGCGTTATCCTACCTGTCTTGAAGGTTTTTGGCTCTTGGGTAGCCATCATACTTTTACCCCACATGATTAAATATCAGGAGGATTCAGGGACATAAGAACTGTGAAATGTAACTAATCATACTACAGTAACAACTAATGAATATTTTTATTAAACATTCATCTCTAGATCATTTAAAAATTGGTCTTAATTGACAATTTATTGGCATCATGGCAAATATAGTTGCCAGTGCAGCGACAGGCCCGGGAAACCTCCCTTCATCTGTACTTACAACATTACATCAAATACAATACCTTATACAATGAAAAAAATGTTCTCCAGTAAACCACCTGAACCTGCTGTGTTTAAACAAGAGCTGAAGGGATTTAAATAAAAGCGGGGTAAAAAGCATCAAAACTCATGATTGTATAACATAACTGACTGATGGTGGTTTTTGGCAAAATACTCATCAACAAAGGTTTCCAACAGCTGAAGAGGAAAGAAGAAAGGAAGCATCGGTGCTGTAACGTGATAAACCAAAGGTTGCTGGTAACCAGCGTGATGGGTCTGCTACGAAAAGTTACCTTTACCAGTAGACGGTGAGTGGTTGGTTTCAAGTCCTGGTTCTTCCTATACTTCTGAACCGCAATCACACATAGAGGGCCGCATCTAGAGGCACATGCATTCTTACAGTATTTGGTACAGATACA
>NW_022605589.1:67166-78118 GCF_008692095.1 Etheostoma spectabile | reverse complement strand
GGAGCTCTGCTGCAGTGGAAAATGGGCTGGCCTTGAATTTTCGAGCCAACAAACGGTCTTCTCGAGCAGTTGTCTTGTGGGGTCGCCTGACCTGGGCTTGTCAAAAATGTCTCCAGTGTCTTCAAATGTTTTTTTAATCCTCAGTCTTCGGTGTGTATAAAAACAACCCCAGTACACTAGACCTTCACATCAACTGCAACTAGACATCTGCAAACAGGCCTAAATTCACCCTGAGACTAAAGTTTTGATTATCAAGAGGCTGAAGACCAGATCCACTGCTGATGTGGCAGACACCTTCAATGTGTCTCAGCGTCAAGTACAGAGGATTAAAAAAACATTTGAAGACACTGGAGACATTTTTGACAAGCCCAGGTCAGGCGACCCCACAAGACAACTGCTCGAGAAGACCGTTTGTTGGCTCGAAAATTCAAGGCCAGCCCATTTTCCACTGCAGCAGAGCTCCACCAGACCTGGTCCCCTGAAGTCCCTGTGTCAACCTGAACAGTTTGTCGGATTCTGTCTTGAAATGGCCTCCGTGGTTGAATCAGTGCCCAGAAGCCAGCACTAAACAAAAGACAATTGAAAAACTGTGTGGCATTTGCCAAGGCCCACAGCCTGCTAAAAGGATGGACGATGGAAAAGTGGATTTTTCAGATGAATCTTCTGTTGAATTACACCACAGTTGCCGCAAATATTGCAGGAGACTTACTGGAGCCTGCATGGATCCAAGATTTACCCAGAAAACAGTGTGTTTGTTTGGTGGCGGAAAAACATGGTCTGGGGTTACATCCAGTATGGGGTGTGTGAGAGATCTGCAGGGTGGAAGGCAACATCAATAGTCTCAAATACCAAGAAGTCGTGCTACCTCTATATTCCCAACCATAAAAGAGGCCAAATTCTCCAGCAGGATGGTGCTCCATGCATACTTCCATCTCCACTCAAAGTTCCTCAAGGCGAAGAAGATCAAGATGCTCAGGATTGGCCGGCCAGTCACCAGACATGAACATCATTGAGCATATGTGGGGTAGGATGAAAGAGGAAGCATGGAAGACCAAACCAAGAATATTGATAACTCTGAGAGGCATGCAAGACTGCTTTCCTAGCTATTCCTGATGACTTCATCAATACATTGTATGAATCCTGCCAAACCGCATGGATGAGTCCTCAAGCTCATGGAAGTCAAACAAGATATTAAATTTGGATCTCACAGCACGCTATTTAATTTGCTGACATATTTAGTATTTGCAGTAAATTATTTCAATTTCTGTATAGACGACAAAACTTTTGTCTTGCCAAATTTGACCTTTCTGTCTTGTTTAAATAATAAATCTTTTTTTTAGTGAAACTAATTTATTTCAGTGCATTGAACATCATTTGGGAGGTTTTAGCTTTTCATATGAGCTATTTCTTACACCAATTGATTAATTAAAAGTCAGGTTAATAGCAGGTGTTTCTGCAAAATAGAGAAGCGACTGTACACTCTCAACAGTGCTGAAAGTGATTTGAAACCAGATTTAATTTTTTCAAACAGAGTTCTGTTGTAAAAAGGCTTTTAACTGTATGAAAACAGTTTTTGATGTGTTTTTTGTGCTAATGTTTATGGATTGGCTACATGTTGTGAAACCTTGGAAACATGAAAGACATTTCAAATTCAACAACTTTTTCAAAACCTTGAAAGAAAAGGCAGACAAGAGACCAAAAGGGACAAAACTGGGCGTCAAGATGGCTTCTAAGTAGGGGCTTGACCACATCATGTTTAAAGACAGCTGGGGACAGAACCTAAACTAAGACAATAATTGAAAAAAGTAAGTAGACTCGACCAGTGGTTCTATTAAAAACCTCCTCACCATCCTGGTGGGAACAATGTTAAGGGGGGTAGGTTTCAAGTGTTGCACTACCTCACGTAAGCAACGTCAGAGAGAAGTGGCTTAAGTTACTACAAACACAGCAGAGTGCATAGGAGCAGCTGGTACAAACACACCAAAATGTCAGACTTTGTCAGGCGTTTGGCCGGACAGATGTTTTTTTGTCAACAAAATAACAGAAAGCTCTCATAAGTACTGGTTGAAACCTCTGCGGAGCAGAGGTGCATGATTCACGACCGAGGTTAGTGTTAAATAACACTCTTGGTTCATGGCAACTGACAGACGAAGAGAGATGAGCATGTGACTACTGATAAAAGCGTTATTATTTGGGTTTGTCAAATAATATAATCTGAGTGGTGGCAACTTGCCCCGCCTAAATTTAAATGAAGCACACAGTTGGTGAAGCTGTTTAATCAGTCAGCAGCAGCAGTCAGGGTGCCAGCCCTCGGAGGGCAATAGGGATAGGACCATATTGCTATCCCAGACCTGCTCACCACTTCCCACTTTAAGCCAGTGGTGCCACTATCTTATTTCATCAATAAATGATGAACATTTGTATGGCCTCAAGAGTTTTTTAATGCTGCTTTCTAATGCTCAGGTTGGGTCATAGGGCCCTTTCCTCCCCAAGTGAAGCGAATAAGGGGGAAGCGATGTGTGCGGCCCTTCACTTCATTAGCTCGGTTATATCACATGCTGCCCATTACTGTTGATTTAGTGATGGTATTCTCAAACAAATAACATGAAAATAAATGAGGGTAGTTCATTGCTATTAATCGACTAATTGTATGTTCGAAATGTACCTTAAGTTGTAGTTGTCCAAGTATTTGATACTTTGTCAACATTGAAGTAGATAATATCCTTGCTTTATGCAAATGTATCTATACTTATTATGGACACTAAAACAGAACAAAACATTGGGTCTAGCACCTACTATTTAAAAAGTTTCCTGAAATAAATTATATTATGATTTTCAATTCAATTCAATTTTATTTAATATGCGCCAAATCACAAAAGTTATCTCATTATGTATTTTTCATAAAAGAGCAGACTACCCATACTCGGTTATTTATAGAAGCCCAACCATTCCTATTACTGTTGACACAATCACAATTACAAAATGTTGAATGATTGACACTATAAATTAAATTGAAAACAATGAAAAATATTGTCAAGAAATCCTCATAGGAGGCTTCCATTTTTTTCTTCATGGGAAACTCTCGTTGAAGTTACTTTACCAATGTTAGGCTTAATGTGACGACATACAAGTACTGATTATCACTATTAATCAGATAATTGTATCTGTCAAAATGTACCTTAAAGGTGTGATTTGTCGAGTATTTTAATACTCTGTCAACATTGAAGTAGATAATATGCTTGCTTTATGAAAATGTATCTACTGTGAACAGCCCACCCTAAATTAGCCTCTTACCCTAAATTTAGCAAGCAAATGCAAGAGTAGGATTGAAAGTGAGAATCTGGAGTTATGGGAAAGGCCTGCTTTGGAAACCATACAAGAAATGTCCACTCAAAAGGTTCAAAAACATTGTTTAATATAACATAATCACAAACAGAACCATTGAGTAACCGGAACTGTGGTACAAATGTTATAAACAATGCACACAAACCATTTTTGGTATATAAAGCGGTATGATTTAAAAGCAGTAGTAAAGTGGCTCAGACGCAGTTCTCAGAGCAGACAGAAACCCAAACTGCCCAACCAGCACCGTCTTTGCAAGAAGCGCTTCACCTGTAAACGATATGGATCTACTGAAACGGCCCAATATTTTGGGGCAAGCTTCAAGAACTTTGAAATGTGACAATCTGGATGGTCACAGCCTGTGGCATCATATTATTCTATCAGAGGTGCACAACACTGATAGGATGGATGATGAGTCAAAAGATCACATGACCACCACGAGTTTATTCAGTCTCTCTGACAGTTAGCCTCTCAGCTTCAGGGGGCGCTCTGACTGTGAATAAAGCAAGGGCAGCAGTGTAGCAAGTCATGGATGAAGAGATCACACTCCACAACAGAACACACTGCGACAGTGGACAGGTGAATATCTAGAGACAGACACAGAGAGGGAGAGAGAGCAGATAAATACAAGAGGAGAATAGGATTAAAGTTGCAATGAATAAATTAATGCAAGTTCACTTTTTCACATTAAATATTAAAATATATATTAAGGTTGTCAAAAGTAAACGTTTATGACGAGCCAACAAGCAAATTTATTTCAACACCACTAATATTTTAACACGAGATTAGAACACGTCAGTGACCAAAAGAAATGTGTGACTAATTAAAGAATAAAAAATAATGAAACAGCCCTAATCTATATTAATCCATCCAACAATTTTATTGCAGATCCACAAGTTGGGGGATCATAAGACAGACTTTAAAAAAAAAATCTAAATTGAAGCAGCGGAGGCCAAGAGAGCTCGAGATACTGGATCTTCAGTTCCTATAATGCAACACATGGTGTCTCTAAGAAACCTTCCTTCCTAGTAAATACCTAATAGTTTATTAGACTGCCATACTACAGTCAAGCATTAAAACAAAGACAACAGAAAAGCAACATCCACGGTTAACAACTGCCCAGGAACTTGCATGTCATACCATCGCTCTCTCCCTTGTATCGGTCATCTGTCCACTGTCATTAGCTGGTACTAGCGGTACTGTTGTTATTAGAATAAGACATAAAATACCAAAAACATAATACTATTGTAATCCTAGATTTTTTTTTTTTGATTATTGAGCAACCCCAATTACCCTTGTAACTGAAGACGTACACCCTGGGTTATGACTGTATCACTGGTTGGAAAACTAATGATACACATCTGCATTATTTCTTCAGACTTGGAAAAGATCTTCAGGATTACAAAAGGTATTTAACAGTTGGTTTTTTTACAAACTGAATAGCAGTTTCTGTGACGAGTAAACTAGACATTTAAAATATGGGGAAGTGAACCTTTAAAGGAAAATAGTATGTTCTACATCTAAAAAGGCTTACAGATCTAGACATACACTCAGCAACTGTACTTACACTTTTATCTTTCAGTTCCCCTGACAAGCTGACAGAAACTGAAACCAAATCAAAACAGTTTTAGATACACACCGGCACAGTATCTGGTGTGATGTGTGAGTGTGTCAGAGCCACCTGTCTTCTTGAAACTCCTCCACAGGACTCTCTGTAAAGGTTGGAGGGGGAAGAGGTGGTGGAAAGATCTGGCGAGATGGGAGACGACAACCAGAGTCAAACCTTTGAGAAGCACACACACACCAGTCAAAGCTACTTCAATGGTTAAACGCAGTATTTTGAAAACACCAAAAAAGAGCAACTGTACTTTTTTGACACATCAAGAAAATTCATCAAAGTTTCCTCTATCTTACAATGACATACTCTACACACCAAAATATACCGAATTCTTCATCCCACATACCACAGACTTTACACTCAACGGGAAGCTTGTGTACTTGGCGTGGCACTGCGGGCAGAAATATCCTCCCAGAGACAGACCAGGACCACTGCTGCTGGCCAGATGACTGGAAGACACACACCAGAAGCGCATCATTGCAAAGAGCAACAAACCTCCAACTGCTCTGGACACCTGTCCATTGGCAGTCCCCTCACTCTGACATCTCTCCTTTAGTGCATTTATAGATATAGCACCATGAGCATGTGTGTGTAATTCAGACCGTGTGTAATGTGTGTAACAACAGAGTGATATAATTTCCCTTTGGGACTAATAAAGTATGTGTTATTATTAATACACATTGGCAGCTCACAGTTCTGGCCACAAGGTTTAAATCACAGTTTCAATCTACGACATGCTGAAATGAAGGCTTGGCATCCTGGTCAGTCAGAGAGGTGATGGTGTGCGTGAGGAAAACCTGAGTAAACGTGTATGTGGGGAAAATATATTTAATATAGGTGCTTTTATAGTCATTCATTTCTTAATGTTTTGATGAGTAACAAGAATGAATGTATTTCATGAAGAAGAAAAGAAAAGGTCTAATTGTCTAATAGGAAAATGGGGAGGGACTGTTTCTTAGTTCAAAAGTGCTTTGCTCCAAACCTTTATCTTTTTCAAATAAATTATAAATTCTAGCCAATTCAGTAATTTCCTAAAACAGCAAGGCAAAAATGTTTGTTAACAAACAGGAGAAAATAGTACATTTGTTTAGGATTAATTTTAGCGGTGCAGCAATCCACATTTTGTGTTAGTATTAAGGGCAGTAGGTCCATTTTGGATTGAGCAAAAATAAACTATAGTGTGTGGGATTTCGTGGTAATGATTGGAACGCATGGGATTGTTGACTATAGAAAATTATATTATATTGCCAGCCTTATTGTTCAAGAAGAAAAACAGGGCTTTCACCATGTTACCAGTGGGATTTCAAATTGGAACCCTGCAATTAAAATAATTGGCAAATGTATACTTTGACCTCACATTGAAATCTATGCCTACAAACGTCACATGAAAGCAACTTGGAGATCAAACAGAATACAAATTTCTCTTTGACATGTTTACCCACTTTATAATACACAGTCCAAGGTGTGTGATGGCAGCAAATGCCGGTGGTTAAGCCAACCTTCCAGCCAGTTAATAAGTGCTGCTACATTTAGTTTTTACCACTTGGTGTATAATAGCTCTGATGTGTTTGTTGTACAGTTCGTTTAGAAACAGAAGACGATCTGATCCTTTACCAAGATAGAGAAAGATATAACCACATCTGAATACTGACCCTGCGTATTAAAGAGCATTCAGATGAGGAGGCTGGCGGAGGAGGTGTTGACATGCAGCATTAGCAGCTCTTTGAAGTGGCTCTCATCCAGGAAACGTGGTACGAGCCGCCCGTCTCCCTGGTCAAATACTGTACACACCCTGACCTCTGGGACAGGCCAATACAGACAACGCACCTTTAGAGAATTAGGGTCTGACAAAAAAGGAACACAGTATTTTTTTAGATTCTTTTGGAGCATTGGAGCAGCGTGTGTCCTCACACATGTCAGTAAAGCAGCAGCACATGCGTAGTACAGCGAAGGGGTGGGGAGTTGTTGAATACTACAAGGCTCATTGACTGCAGTTCACCGACTGATGTACTGATGCCAAAAATTAATTTCTGTCTACCCTACAGCAAAATGATGAAATAAGGAAGACGCTGAACCTCTACACGAGCCGCAGCCAAACCACAACACTGATCGAGCCTCACTGCAACATTTGTTATAGGTTGGGCTCTCCAGTATTCTGTTTTGTTGCGCACAGTTTCCGGCCATTCTGCTCAGTGGGTTCCCTGCTTTTACCGCCAGGGCCACATCACCTAAAACTACAACGTGTGTGGCTGCTACAATGAAAAAAAGGGGACACGTGGAATCTTTGCATGAACAAAAGCCTAATTATGCAACCTGCAACGTGGTACGGGTTGATTTTTATAAAACACAAATACAAGATAAACACAATTCACAAGGCGCTTTATTATGCTATATAAAAACCGTCTCTGACCGAACAGTGCAAGTTCTGCTTGTCAAATGTTTGTAAGTAAAAACAAATGGATAATTAAGGTGGAGATTACTTTAAGGTGGAGATTTCATCTCACATAGCATTAATGCTGGATGTTTGAATGAATGTTAATGCTTCGAAATTAATTGTGATATTTTGTGAATAGAATCTAATCTGCAACACACTGTCGGTAAATGTATGTTTTCTTCTGAAGTACAACCACACAGTAAATCAGTAGTATAGGCCTACAGTTGCACATTAACGTGCTTTGGGATCCTTCTGTAAGTTATTTGTACACACAATGTACAATGGTTTTGAAGAAGAAAGCTAGAAGCCAGCATACAGAAGGCCAAGCAATCAGCCATTCCAACAAGCATGGTTTTAAACGGGGCACGCATAGTAATTTAAATACCAGATACTCAATGAGCTAGCAGCTGAACTGCATATCAAACTATGACTATGACTGTGGCAACCCATAGCTAAGGGTTAAGGTGTGACTTCACTTAATCAGCTCACAGAGTGGCTGGTGTCAATAGTGTAATGCTGTGAGGATATCAGGATCTCCCGGCTTGTATGTCCAGGCATGTGCCTCATAAAAAGACAGACACCGGATGAGGGGACATTCAGTAATATTAAAAAGGAACCAATGTAGAACACATGCAAAACTTACTTGAGGGGTCTGTATGGCCAGATGGAGAGAGTGTATATGGATGGCTCTCCTACACACACAGTGTCACATGCTTGTCTTCAGAGCAGCAGTGTGCTTCTTTGGATTTCTGTGGTGAAAGAAGACACACCATCAATTGTGGGTGAAATTGAAGGGGGTAAGCCCCGAAGTGAGCATTTGAAGCAAGAACGGTTAAGGCCATGAGCATTACAAGAAAGGGGGAGCCTAATGGGAGGTACAAAAAGTAACCTCACATTAATAGTAGCCAAAATTATGAATTTTGGTATTATCCGTTATTTTAAAAGTGTGTTCATATGTTCAGAGAGCACTGACAGACCTACACAAACTGACATAGTTTCAAAAAGTGTAACATGTTTATCATATTACAAAAACTATAGGCAATAGACCTGTAAAAACTATTGAAAACTGGCTACTGAAACACTGGCCCGCTGTAGGGTGTCCGGTAAGAACTTGAATCAGAGATCAGGAACCAGGAAGATTTATTTACTTGAACATAAACACAGTAATTGACATTACCATGTGAAGTTGAATGTGGTTCTGAAATATAATAATGCATTAATAAGCATCTGACTTACTATGAACAGATTTACCAAAAACTAAAGTTATAGCCACCAGTATATAACAAGAAAACAATACTAAGAATTACATGAACGTAAGATTTCATTTCAGTTAACACAATTGCAATGCAACTTGCTAGCAAATTGCCCTAATACAACCTGAATATCAACAAAAGTTTTACATGAAAACGTTATTGTTATCTTCAACATTTTTTACGTGGTTTAACGTTACATCCCTAAAGCCTTGATTCCACCTGCCAGATCAGTAAGCTTCTCAGCCCTTTTATTCTTCGTGGTGATAACGAGCTAGCTGAGGACACATAACACATGTGTTAGGCAACTGCCAAATGGTGAAGATCCATACCAAACTATATTAAACTTCCCCATTGCATTACTTACTAGTTACTAGTCACGTTCTTGTCTTTGTTATCAGACAAAATCACTACAGACAAACCTAATTTGATGTTTAGATAATGTATGTCTGCTTGTTGGAGAGCTCAAATAGTGAACAAACAGCTACTCTGATCTCTGTCTTTGTGTAAATTATGGTTTGAAACCTTGTTTATACACATCCATATTATATGCATTGCTTTACAGATTTACTACTTAAGTTTAATACTTCATTTTTATGAGTACAAGTGATTATGGTGTTATCTACATAATATATTTAAAATACTGGCAAATGACACCTAATGCCTGAGATATGCGATTGGTTGTACAGATTGACATATTGGTTCTGATTTAGGCATTGCTGATATAATCTATAATAAGATTTTCCTCTTTGATAAAGCTTATAGTTAGGGCGGCTCAGGAGAGTCCTGAACCAACCTACTGTATGCTGTATGGGCCTAGACTGCGGGAGACTTCCCTCTTCTCTCCATCTGTATGCAACTCTCTCCCATTAATGGCATGCTAACTCAACATTTCCTTTCCCGTTGTCTTGGGCTCTCGCCCCTCTTCCTCTCTCCTCTATCACTTCCTGCTGGTGTTTCTGTTGGAGATGTGGTTGAAGTCACCTTCTGCCCCATGTTCCGCTTGACACCCTCTGTACAATTATTGTTACTAGTCCCTATTGCTATTATTACTGTAATTATTATCATTAAATTATGTTTCCTTGGATCAGGGAGGCTCCAAAATCATACTTCAGCTGGTCGCCATGGTCCGCTACACGTTCTGCGATGCTATGTTACATTCTGTACACTCTGCGGTGCCCTGCTACATCCAGCATGTGCCTTGAAATGCCAGCACAGTGCCCCTGCTATGCAATGAAACTACTAAAAACTAACATTTTTGTGAGGTTATTGCCACTCTTCTTTTAACCCCAACCAGTTGCAGAAACCGCCTACCAAGAGCCTGGGTTGTCCGAGGCTCTGCCTAAAAGGAAGTGTTCCGTCCCACTGTCGCACTGTTGCTTGCTCTGGAGGAACCTACTAGAACTGTTGGGTCCTGTAAATATGGAGCATGGTCTACTCTAGAGCTACTCTATCTGTAAAGTGTCTCGAGATAACTCTGTTATGAATTGATACTATTAAATAAAATTGAATTGATTATTATCATAAACTATTATGAATATCTGTACCATTATTTGCTTGTCTGATGGCAACATTGCGTTACTGTCTGTACCTCTGTGTGTATATTGTGTAGGCTGCTCAATCTGTTTAGAATTGCGTTATCTACCTGCTTGAAGGTTTTGTCTTGGGTAGCCATCATACTTTTACCCCACATGGATTATAATATCAGGAGGATTCAGGGACATAAGAACTGTGAAATGTAACTAATCTACTACAGTAACAACTAATGAATATTTTTATTAAACATTCATCTCTAGATCATTTAAAAATTGGTCTTAATTGACACATTTATTGGCATCATGGCAAATATAGTTGCCAGTGCAGCGACAGGCCCCGGGAAACCTCCCTTATCTGTACTTACAACGATATACATCAATACAATACCTTATACAATAAAAAAATGTTCTCCAGTAAACCACCTGAACCTGCTGTGTTTAAACAAGAGCTGAAGGATTTAAATAAAAGCGTAAAAAGCATCACAAACTCATGATTGTATAACATAACTGACTGATGGGGTTTTGGTCAAAATACTCATCACAAAGGTTTCCAACAGCTGAAGAGGAAAGAAGAAAGGAGATCGGTGTCGTACGTTATATAACCAAATGGTTGCTGGTACCAGCTGATGGGTCTGCTACAAAATGTTACCTTACAGTAGACGGTGAGCGGTGTTGGTTTAAGTCCTGGTCTTCCATACTTGCTTTGACCGTCAATCAACATAGAGGTCCGCATCTAGAGCACATGCATCTTACAGTATTAGGGTACAGATACA
>NW_022605589.1:65845-67141 GCF_008692095.1 Etheostoma spectabile | reverse complement strand
AATTGATCCATTATTAGTCCCAGGTGAAGCTCATATGACAAGGCGACAACACTTGTGTTTTTGCAAAAATTGACTCAATGGGCTTTACCAAGCTGTGAATACTTTTTGACAGTTTCTTTTTGCACTGAAACATATTACCAAAACGTGTTTCGGATTCAATGCTAATGAGCCATTCTGTAAATCTGAAATCTGGATTAAAATAGATTTCAGAGCACTTCAGGTCAATTTGTACACAAGCGACAAGACTTTTGTCAGGGACTGTAATCTCAACAGTGCTGTGAAGTGATCTGAAACCAGATTTCATGATATTGCCCTGTCTGTGGATACCAGGAATCCTGGTGTTTAATGCTTTTGGACCTCATAGCTTTCGATACAGTGGAAATTGCAGTCCTCTCTTGCCTTGATCATTGTGTAGGCATCCGAGGCTCTGCACTTCAATGGTTTAGCTCCTAAACTCCTCCGCTCCTAAGGCAAATAGGAGCTTCTCTTAAATGATTGGTGACCTCTCCTCGTCACCTGCTCACCTGCATCCTCTCTCTTGTGGGGTACCTCAGGGTTCAATTCTTGGCCCCATCCTGTTTTCCTTATATATGTTGCTTTTAGGGGCTATGATACAACCAGTCATTTTATTGTTATGCAGATGATTTGCAAATTTATTTGCCTATGAAACTGAATGACAGTGTCACACTAAACTCCCTGCATAGCTGTATTAATGATATTAAGTTGGGGCTTTCACATAATTTTCTTAATTTGAATGAAGATAAAACTGAGGGTCTTTAATACTTCATGCATGCCAAACGGCCCAGCTTTGAGTTAGGGACTTCTGGCTTCGTACACTAAGCCAGTTGTCAAAAATGTGGGGTTACTTTTGATTGCAGCATGAAATTTGACAACCAAATCAGCAATGTTGTTAGAATGAGCTTTTTCCAGCTTTGTGTCCTGGCTAAAGTTGAGCCTTTCCTTAACAGGCACAAACTAGAAGAGGTGATTCATGCTTTTATTAGTTCAAGGTTGGATTACTGTAATGCTATTTATGTTGGTCAAACCTCCATCTCACGACTTCAACCTGTACAAAATGCTGCTGCTTGCTTTTTAACAAATAAATCTAGACGTGCACACATCAGCCACTTCAGTTCTCTACACCCTACATTGGCTCGCTGTGTGTTTTAGAATCAATTTCAGGATTTTATTGTTTGTTTTCAAGGTCTTAAATGGCCTGGCCCTGGTGTACTTGTCCGAGATTTTAACCCTGCATGAGCGCAACCGGTAGTATGGCTATCACCAGACCAAGCCAAG
>NW_022605589.1:62030-65835 GCF_008692095.1 Etheostoma spectabile | reverse complement strand
TAGATTTGAGATTGAGCATTGGTCTGGGGAGCCGCTCTGTATTTTCTATGCACAAGAGACGTGACCAATGGCCATAGTTCAAATGACTCTGTACGCAATTTGGAAAGGCCTTCAACCAATCAGACCAACGATCCAGGTGACATAGAAGCGAGAGCGGCATCAACGGGTTTGCTGTGCTTCAGTGGTGTTCGGTGGCCGCTATGTTGAATGTAAACAAGAAGCTGCTGGGTTGCTTCTCCATTGTCGTTGTGTTAAACCCGCCAACAGATTTTTATGATTAGTTTGAAAAGTTGAGCTTCTGTACAAGAAGGCCATTAAGACTTTCGATAAAAGCCTTTCTCTTATCACTGCAACATCTTAAAGAAATTTAACTAACTGAGCTTTGATCATTTTTGTAAATTTTCCTCAATGTGCTTAATTTATAAAGTCCTACATGGCCTGGCGCCACCTCCACTGCTGGAGTTTATTAAATACAGACAGACTCTCACCAGAGCTGTTCCTTTTAGAAAAACCTCCTTCAGCTATAATGCACTTTTAAAGGTAGTACATTTTGGAACATACTACCCCCAACTATAAGGGAATGTCCCACTTTGGCCTCCTTTTAAGAGCCATGTAAAGTTGTGGTTTAGAGCTCACCAAACGTGTGACCACCTCTAACTAAATGAATTGTGTCTCTGTTTTAACACCTACTAATAAATTGTCCCGTTTTATGTATTATTTTTTTCTCTCTGTTTCTCCTTGTTTTCTATACAAAATGTTACAATTGTATATCTTTTGTCGTTTTTCATTGTAACTTCAACTGGCTTAATGGAACAGATGGAAATTAGCCCTTGGGCCACAATCTGGCATTTTTACTTGTACAGTTGTACATGTTGACATGCTGGTTGTTACATAAATAAATATTGATTGATTGATTGATTGATTGACCATTGTTTTAACTCACCTTTTGATAGATAGATTACTTTCTAGACAAATAGATTAAAATCTTATGGACAACATTTTCAAAACCTCTGCTCTAGAGCACAGTGAATGGAAAATTACAAAACGGGAATTTATGAATCAGTAAGAGGAAAAGAATACGACACCAGAAATGTAAATTTGAGCACTTCATACTGCCTCTTAAAACACAGACAAACAGATCGGTTTTACATTTTCACACATTAGGATGAATTTTCCTTTTAAAAATTGTAGGCTACTACCAGAAATGAAATCCTAATCCTTATCAATCAACTACATATAGTCACTTATTTACTGAGCCTCTCTACATCATTGACTTCTGAACATGATAAGTTGTCCATGAAATGAAGCTCTCTACTGTGCAATCACACAAAAATAAATACATCTGCAGCCTTGAACTTTTCAGTGATGTCGTCAACACTATTGTCATTCCACATATCAGCAGTTTGAATACCTGAAGGTAAAAGCAATGACTCTTACTGGCGCAAATGCTTTACTAAAGACCAATGTCTGCGCTCTTGCTGCTCACAAAGGGGTACGTTGTCATTTGCTTTGTGCTTCCTGCTTCTCTGCTGCAATAGGCTGGCCTTTCACGCTCATCTGACATATATTAGTCTTTGCTACCTCCTTTCATCAGTCACTCCCCTGTCTGATCTCCCTACTGGTTTCTCCTTTGCCTGTACAGTGACAGTGTTCTATCAACTGGAAGGGACCAGCCGTTTGGACAGCTTTCACAACAAAGAATGAGACACATTCAGGTAAGTCTGTGCAAAAACCAACAATGACTTGTAGTGTAGAATTTCTACACCTAAGTTGGTCGGTTTGAAATAATTAACAACAGTTTGTTGCTGCATTGTATGTGCCATATATTTATTTAAGTAAAGAGTTTCTATTTAACAATCAAAGTAGAAATATTAATATTTGAAGAAAGCAGCACACTTAAGTGGGGATGATATAATAAATATACAAATATTATGTTAATTGTAACTGTATATCTCTGCATCTTACTACCTTTACAGTATGTTATAAAACAGGGGTTATCTGTGTGGATGTTTAATGTTTTGTTACCTTGTATGACATGACAACATTGTAGCAACATTGTAGATGTAATCTGCTTTATCAAAAAGCTGTAAGGATCATTTGGAATATGTTTATGCACTGGAAGAAAGGCAGCAGACGATTTTGATTTGATTTATTTGTCCTTGCAGGGATATTTCTGCACTGTTCAGAGAAAAATGTTATATTTTGAACTATGCTTTTGTGATATTAACAGCATATGCAGTGCTACCTGTGAACATAACTAAATCTATTAGAAGCTTGTCTTAACGCATTCAAGGACATATGTACTTACATATACGCAGAGCAGCATTCTTTACACAGAACATCATAACAATTGCACTATCTCAGTCTCTCTAGGGGAACATAAAATGAAAAACCATGATAAAATGACATTTTCTCTGCTGCCTCTATCATTAGCTATTCTGTCTGTGTTGGTGCTTGCTGAAGGCCGTGCTTGAACCCTCAAAGAAGCACAGATGGGGGTTTGAATATCACCTGAAAGAGCTGCGAACATATTAAAACCTCTTGCTCCTCGTTATTTTGAACTACACAGCCATAAAATTAGGAAACTCACAAGAGACAGATTAAAAGAAGAATGGTCAAATCTGTTGAGCAGAGGCCAAGCTATTTTGTAGTTGCTTGTACAGGTCAAGCTCCAAAATTGGTTGATTCCTACATTTCTTATGATGCAATCAATAGTTTAGCTTTACATTTAAAATAAACTGCACCTGCCTGGTAATTAATTAATACTTTCCAATCTCCAGTGGTGGCAAGTAATTTAGTACATAAATGCTATTTAATTTAGTACTATACAGCTCTGAGGGGATTTTTTACGTTGTACAATTATGGTCACCCTATACAGAAAAAATGTTCTGTATGTAATTGGGGTTTTGTAAATGAGAGTAAAGCTGGAACCATTCATGGTCACTGGAAGGGGAGGACATTTCCTCTTAGCATTCTTCAATGAGGGCTCTTTTTCCTCCTCACAAAAAGTGTGAGCATGTGTGTAAGCAACAGCAGGTACGATTCTGAATAATTTGATATTATGATCCTGACCCACTTCAATATACACAACAAAACACATTCCTCTTTCTTAGTGGAAGGGAGCTCTGAGCTGCCAATGTCAGTGTCACTGTTTCCACACAGATCTATGCTTAAACCATGCAAACTAACATTTACATGTTAATGTTAAGAAACGTTTATTTATATGTATATATATCTATATATAGAGATATATAGATTTATATATCTCTATATATACACTCACGTAAAGGATTGTTAGGAACACCATACTAATACTGTGTTTGACCCCCTTTTGCCCTCAGAACTGCCTTAATTCTACGTGGCATTGAAGCACAAACAGGATGCCGTGAAAAGATTCTTTAGAAAGGTTTGTCCATATTGAATAGCGATAGCATCTTGCAGTTGATGGAGATTTGTGGGATGCACATCCAGGCACGAAGCTCCCGTTCCACCGCATCCCAAAGATGCTCTATTGGGTTGAGATCTGGTGACTGTGGGAGCCATTTTAGTACAGTGAACTCATTGTCGCTTCAGAAACCAATTTGAAAGATTCAAGCTTTGGACATGGTGCATTATCCTGCCTGCGAAGTAGCCACAACCCAGATGGCCGCTACCATCGCGCGCCATAAAAGGGATTGACCTCAGCGGTCAGAAACAATGCTCAGGTAGGCCGTGGCATTTAAACGATGCCCAATTGGCATTAAGGGACCTAAAGTGTGCCAAGAAAACATCCCCCACACCATTACACCACCACCAGCAGCCTGCA
>NW_022605589.1:48300-62020 GCF_008692095.1 Etheostoma spectabile | reverse complement strand
AAGGCATGATGGATCCATGTTCTCATTCTGTTTACGCCAAATTCTGACTCTACAATCGGAATGTTTAATCAGACCAGGCAACATTTTTCCAGTCTTCAACTGTCCAATTTTGGTGAGCTCCTGATTGTAGCCCTTTCCTATTTGTAGTGAGTGAGTGGTTAACCCCGGTGGGGTCTCTGCTGTTGTAAAGGTTGTGCGTGTTGTGGCTTCACAAATGCTTTGCTGCATACCTCAGTTGTAACTAGTGGTTGTTTCGGTCAAAGTTGCTCTTCTATCAGCTTGAATCAGTCGGCCCATTCTCCTCTGACCTCTACAATCAACAAGTCTTTTTTGCCCACAGGACTGGCCGCATACCTGGATGTTTTTCCCTTTTTCACACCATTCTTTGTAAACCCTAGAAATGGTTGTGTGCGTGAAAATCCCAGTAACTGAGCAGATTGTGAATACTCAGACCGGCCCGTCTGCACCAACAACCATGCCAATGCTCAAAATTGCTTAAATCACCTTTCTTTTTCCATTTTGACATTCAGTTTTGGAGTTCAGGAGATTGTCTTGACCAGGACACACCCCTAAATGCATTGAAGCACTGCCATGTGATTGGTTGATTAGATAATTGCATTAATGAGAAATTGAACAGGTGTTTCTAATAATCCTTTAGGCGAGTGCTTATATATGTATAATAATAATAATAATACATTTTATTTAAAGACGCCTTACACTCACCAGGACTCCAGCCACAGGGAACTAAATTGAACACAAAATTATACAAGCAAAACCAACTATACAACAGACAAATACTATACAACAGCAAAACAATACCTATACAACAGCACAAATACTAACAGCATACCATAAAACAAAGACTATCAACACCACATCTATACAACAGACAAAACAAAATACTACTACAGCAAACACAAACAAACAATACAAAAACAATCATACAACAGAACCATTCACGCAAAATACTTGAACATGCAACAACGACATTTAGCGTGGATAGGCAGTTTTAACAGAGTTTTTTTAGTTGTGATTTGAAATGGGGAATGAATCAATGTTTTCGATGGGGGGGTAGTGAGTTCCAGAGACGGGGAGCAGAGCGGCTAAATTGCTCTGCCCCCACCTATTGGTGAGAGACGGCGGGGGACAGACAGTTTTTAATGGAGAAGATGATCTGAGGGAGGACGAGGGTGATGGACGCTGGAGGAGATCACTACAAATATGGGGGTGGCTGGTGTGGATGGCCTTGAATGCTAATAGAAGATTTTGAATTTGATACGAAACGTAACGGGAGCCGTTGAAGCTGTTGGAGGCGATATGATGTGGATGGATGGAGAGGGTTCGAGTTATGATAGCGGCAGCTGAATTCTGGACCAATTGAAGTTGTGGAGGGAATTGTGAGCGAGACCGAAGAGGAAGAGATTGCAAAAATCGAGACGGGAAGTGACGAGACTGTGACAACAATTGCAATGAATGTGGGGGGTAAGGGAAGGCGGGAGGCGATTGATGTTACGTAGTTGGAAGTAGCAGACCCGGGTAATGTTATTGACATGGGGTTAAAGAATAATGTTCTGTCAAGGATGACACCCAGACTCTTAACCTTGGGTGGAGTGAGACGGAGCATTTTGTCAATTGTGAGATAAGAAAACCGTTGTTTTGTGGAAAGAGTGGCTTTGGTGCCAATGAGGAAACCTCGGTTTTATCTTTTTTAATTTGAGGAAGTTTTGGGTGAGCCAGATTTTTATTTCAGAGAATGCAATCCGTAAGGGAGTGCGCGGGAGAGTGGCGAGGAGTTTGTGGGAGAAAGGTAGAGCGGGTGTCATCGGCGTAACAGTGGAAGTGAATGTTAATTTGCGGAAGTATTGCTCCGAGGGAAGCGGTAATTATGATGAAGAGTAGGGCCCCAAACAGAGCCCTGGGCACACTGAAGTGACGGAAAGGGAATGGGATTCACGAGGACTTGAAGTTGAATAACTGTGTGCGACCAGAGGTAAGATGTGAACCAGTCTAACGGATTGTGGTGATTGCCATGGAAGATAGCCTATTGAGGGATGGGGGTGTGACAGATGGTGTCAATGTTGCACCAGGTCCGAGGAGGATTAGATGGTGGTGAGGATCCGAATCGGCGCACATGAGGAGGTCGTGGTGATTTTTGATGAGCTGTTTCAGTGCGATGGAGGGGGGACAGAAACGGACGTGGAACTGTTCATAACAGGTTATTGTGGGATAGTTGAAAATGGATTGAGAGGCAACTGTTTTTCAAAGAATTTTGGAGAGGAAGGGAAGATTGGAAATAGGACGGAAGTTGTTGAAGTTGGATGGGTCGCACCAGGTTTTTCAAAATAGGGGTGATGGCAGCAGTTTTGAAGGATGTAGGGACGGTTCCATTGGTGGGAGGGTGGATGAAGCAGAGATGAGGGGGACAAGGAGGAAGACAGGCTTTAACAAGTTGGGTGGGGAGGGGATCAAGTTTACGAGTAGATGGCTTGGAATTCCGGGTGAGTTCTGTGATTTCTGAAATAGTGGGGAGACGGAAGGAGGAGAATGAGTGTGTGATGAATGAAGGTATCTGAGATGCTGAGGTGAGGGATTGATCCAGATCTGGTGGATGTTCTTGATTTTTTGTCTGTGAAAAAGGACATTACCGTTGCAGAAGGAGGTAGTGTACAAATGGAGGGAGAGAGTCCAGGGTTGGTGACATTGTTAATGTAAGGAGACAGTGATTGGAGTTTCCTTTGTTGGCCGTGATTATTGTGGATAGTAGTGGGATTTGGTGCTGGCAATAGAGTCCTTGTAACGTAGGATGTGGTTTGTGTACATTCTTTGTGAATAGTGAACCATTTTTTCTATGGAGACGTTAAGTTGCCGACCTTTGGCTTTCATGAGACGCAGATCGGGGGTGACACCAGGGGCGAGACGGAGAAAGAAACAGATCTGCTTTTCAAGCGTCAAGAAAATTGAAATATTATGGAGTCCGTGTTGTAATGAGAGACAGATCATCGGGGTGGAGAGATTGTGGTGTCATGAAGGCGGGAGGAGTGGATGTTGAAGTGAGGGTGGCGGGGTTGATATTCTTTATGTTCCGAAATGAAATGGCTGGTATTTTTGAGATGGAGAGACTGATTTTCACTGTAAATGTGAGGAGAAAATGGTCAGTTATGGAGAGTTCATCTGCTGTAAGGTCAGATGGTTCACCAGAGCAGCAGATAAGTCCAGAATATGTCCTTTGGAGTGTGTCGGAAAAGTGGTAGTTGCTGACATCCAAAACTGTCTAAGCGAGTGATTCTTTGGTGAGAGCAGTTTATATTGTCCATGTGGGATTTGAAATCGCCCAGAGTATTATATTTGGTGAGAGAGGATAAGTGGGTAAGGAAAGCAGCAAGTCATTATAAAATCACTATTCGGTTTAGGGGGGCGTAGACAGTAGCAATGATGGTTGGAGTGGGACCAGACAATTTGCAGACAGCAGATTCAAAGAGCTGAAGACAGACTCAGACACCGCAGACCTTCCACTTCTCGCGGTATATTATTGCGAAACCTCCTCCCTGCCAGAGCCACGGGTTGACAGATGTAACAAATCCACTAGGATGGATTCATTGACTTCAGAAAAGATGTTGGGCTGTTGCCATGTCTCGTTTAAACAGAAAAAGTCTAGCTTACGATCGAATGAAGTCCTGAATGAGTTGTCCCTTGCCTGTCAGTGACGGATTTTGAGCAGAGCGAAGTTGAGTGAGGTGTCACAGCTGGTGGCGTGCAGCCGACCGGGCTAGGCAGGCTAACACGCTGTGGTCAACTGCCCGGTTGGAGAGCGTGAGGGCGACGAGAGCTGGACCAGATGGACTTTATTCCTGTTGAGCTTTTGTGGTGGAAATTCCTGCGGAACCCTCTGGATGTATCTCCGCGGGGCTGAAAGGCGATGTCCGGTGAAGGTGTAGAGCCGCCGGCGTAGGTCCAGGCAGGTATACGCAACCGTAGCAGGTCAATAGCCGAGTATTGCAGCAAACCCATCAACGCAGGCGAACAGGCACAGAAGAAAAAAAAAAAAATCCGGGCACGACAAACACGATGTCTACCGGCCAAATTGGGATCAAAACTTTGGGCAGCGTCAACGGCCAGAGAGCGCGAGCAACAGCAGCAGCAAGTTGTGCCAGCGTTACTCTCAACGGTCCGTCATGTCAGACTCAGGCCCCATATGAGAACAAATTATGGTGGAGAAAAGACAAAAAATGCGTCGCCACATGTAACTTCAGCTAAGGATGAACATCAACCAAAACCATCGTCGTTTTCGTGAGGGAAAAGCAAAATAAAAGACAAAATATACTCAGATCATACATGAGCCCAAATGATAAAGACTTGGCTCTCTTAGAAATGAAAACACAACTAAACGCGACTACTGTCGCACTGTTGCTTGCTCTGGAGGAAACTATTAGAACTGTTGGGTCCTTGTAAATTCTGGAGTGTGGTCTATCTGTAAAGTGTCTTGAGATAACTCTTGTTATGAATTGATACTATAAATAAAATTGAAATTGAAATTGAAATGAAATGCACCATATTAAAACTGCATTCGTAAAAAGGGCTTTAATAAACAAAAACTGTTACTTTTCAACAAGGACCACAATGGAAATAAATACCAAAAAATAATAATAACTCTGAAATTGATGCCTTTCATTGTTATCAATCATTGTCATTTTTGCTTTTTGAATTTTCCTCCCTGGTCACAACTCAAACTTCAGAGGAAATATTAACTATATATATGTGGGTATATATATATATATATATATATATTTGACAGATTTCAATGTTGTGGGATAGGCTTATGCAAAGCGCGTGTAATGATTCACTATTAACAATTTGTATTAATTTACCTTTACACTTCTAGATCCAAGAAGTCAATGGATACTAGCTCGTATGGCTTGGTGGTTGGTGTCAGTGAAGCTTTTGTTTCTCAACAGGGATTTTTCTGTTCAAGGCAGGTGCAGCTTTGCATGTGTGGCCAAAAGAAATGATCCTAAACAAGTGATGTTGTGCGTCTCAGACCTTGTGGTCCCATGTCGTTGTGCAGCTGTACCAAAACAAGTTATGTCCTTGTTACAGCTTTTAGGTGAAGTAACCCATCTCCATCAAAGCTGAGCTTCTTTCAGTCACGGAGGAGACACCTACTCCGACAACATCTTCTCTATATCATCTCTCTGAGCTTAACAGATAGCTGCTCTGAAAAGGGGTATAGGCATGTTCTCCTCTGTTTCTGCATACCCAGTAGCCAGCATGGACCACACTGTGTGGGAGACATTCATCTCTGCAAATTGTACTGTAGTTTGCACAGAAGGGGAGGACATTTCCTCTGAGCATTTTTCAAATATCCTTTCTATGTCACAGGGCATTCTCAAAAGGCCATCAGCATCACAATTCTCTCTGTGCAGACCCACCTACAGTCAGTGATGTGCGGTGATGTCAGTAAGAGGCTAGGCACTGAGTTATGAAAGCCAGATTACTTAATTTATTGTTCAGGTTAGTACTCAATCAAAACAGTAGGCTAAACGTTATGCACAAGCGCGGCACACACGCACGGTCGATAGCAAGACATTTCAAATCAATCTATCAATCAAAATCAATCTAAATATATTTACATAACACTTTACAGGAACCAGCAGGGTCCAAAGTGCTTAACAGAATGAGTAAAATTACATCATCCAATAGAAAGAGTGAACATAGAAAGCAGTAAAATCAGAAAAGGTCTCAAAGAAAAAAAAGAATGAAACTGTCCCACCACTGCTACGTATTAAAAGCAAGACTCAACAAATACGTTTGGAGTTTGGACCTAAACAGAGCAACATCTGTAATAGTGCAAATATCGGGGGGGAGGGTATCTTGTTCCTGAGTCTCGGGGCAGCAACCGCAAAAGCCTGACCCCCCCCCCCGTTTATACCTGGACCTTGGGACTTCTAAACCCAACTGATTTGAAGACCGCAATGACAGTTGTGCTCCAGCAAAGTTAAAATTTCAGACAAATTCTCTTTCTCTCTCTCTCTCTCTCTCTCTCTCTCTCTCTCTCTCTCGTCAATCTCCAGCATCAGAATGCAAGTTATGAAACCATCTTTGTTCTAATTATGCAATTATTACTATTATGCAACAATGAAAACACACACTGCTCAACTGAATCTGAAGGCAAATGGCAAGCAGCCGGCATCAGTTCAATCACACTAAGCCCAAAATAGTTTCTGACTCACCAATCAATAGATTATTTGTACATAAAATCCATCCAGCGCTCTTTCCTAGTGAAGACGTTGATCACAGGACGTTAAGCTCACTGTTGAGCTTGGCTGTCAATAACACATGGGTAAGTGTGTTGTTGTCTGCAAATACAGTGCAAGATGAGCTGATAAGGTAATATCTGAATTGCTCCGTAACAGATGAAGTTTTCCTGAATGAAGATGGTAGTTTTTTCTGCTTTGGTTAGATGCTTAGGCTTTTACATGAAGCTTACCCTCCTGCACTTGATACAACACTGCACCTAGGCCTTGCTGTGAAGCGTCTGTGTGTAAAATGAATTATTTGTTAGTCTGGAAATCTAAGTATCTGCAGCTCAACCAGACAGTCAGTCAGTCTTTCTAGATGTGTTGATGTTTGTCAGTCCATGTGATTGGCTTGTGTGAAAGTGTCCCTTTGTACTTTCCTACTTCGTGCTTGAACAATCCACACCGCAATTACTTGGTTTTAAATTTATTCCATGCTGTCGTAGCAGCTGTAGCACTGTCCTCACATTCTCAATGTGAACTCTCACTCCCATCTCGTAAAATACGGATGCTTGGTCAGGTGCCTTTGTCGTTGTTATTGACGCTAAAAATCTCCTCTTGCGTCATATTACGGTGGCATTACGGTAAGCGTACCTGACTCATTTCCGTTTCCTGTGCCTTTGTGTTGTTTGCGTGTTGGTAGCTCTGCTGCTCACGACATACCAGTTCAGGTTGTTAGATTTGCTATTACAGCGGCTAACTGTCCGCTAAACACTTATTCTTATGCAGTTCTGCCTAAGCACTCACTATCTTCTCATTTTTTTTAGCGACTTTTGTTAAATAACACTGTTTTAACCTTGGTAGCTAACACTACCATACTTTAGCTTAGCCGCTAACGACTTTAGCCTAGCAGTTAGTTATGTCGGCCCCCTCTCCGACTTTCTCCTGCTCGTGTTGAGATGTTTAGTTACTCCTCTGCATCTTTAGCGTGATGGCATGTGTAACAAGTGTGTTTATTTTTGGACGTGGAGGCGAGCTTAAAGTTAGAAGTCCGGATCCGCACCATGACAGATCTTCGTCATTTACTGTAGCTAACCCCCACCCCGGTAGTCGGCACGGGCCGCCCTGAGTTAGCCCTGGTAGCCGTTCCTCCGCGAACTCCGGAGCAGCCAGGACATAGTGCGTGGGTTACTTGTGCGGGGGACGAGGAAGAGACAGTCGTAAGCTTTCCAAGACGTCGGACCGCCACCAGCCTGTTCGTTTCTAACAGGTTTTCCCCACTCAGCAACCCCCCGCTGAAGACCACCACTCTGGTTATCCAGCTCCATTCTGAGAAACGTGAAGTTAGCGAAGCCGGCGGCCGTAGTTAAGTGCATCCGGGGGCTAGAGCGGGACGTTGAGTCTTATCTAAAACTGCTGGCTAAGGAAAACGTAAATCCAGCAAGATTGTTATTCACGTTGGCTTAATGACTCCCGTTACGGCAATCGGAGTTACTAAGATTAATGTTGAATCGGTGTGTACATACGCGAAGTCAATGTCGGACACCTATTTTTTCCTGGACCCCTCCAAATCTCACCAGCGATGACATGTATAGCCGCATGTCGTCATTTCGCCGCTGGCTATCGAGGTGGTGTCCAGATAATGATGTGGGCTTTGTGGATCACTGGCAGTCTTTCTGGGGAGGACCTGGTCTGATTCGGAGAGACGGCATTCATCCCACTTGGGCTGGAGCAGCTCTCATTTCTAGAAACATTGACAAGTTTATTGGTGGACCTAATCCTTGACAATCCATAGTTGGGACCAGGAGGCAGAGTCCCAGTCTAACACACTTCTCTGCTCCTTTATTCCAGGTGTTACCTAGTAAAAATCCCATAGTGACGGTGTCTGCCCCCCGACCATTAAAATTATTTAAATCAAAGGTAAACAGAAGAGGAGCAGTGCATGAAAACCTCATAAAAATTAAAACCACAAGTGCAATAGTTCAAAAGAATAGGAGAATTAAATGTGGACTCTTAAACATCAGATCTCTCTCTTCTAAAGGTGTACTAGTAAATGAATTGATATCAGATTCTAATATTGATTTATTTTGTCTTACTGAAACCTGGCTGGGTAATGAGAAATGTTGTCTAAATGAGTCCCCCCCCCCAGTCATATTAATACTCACATTCCTCGAGGCCCAGGCCGAGGAGGTGGAGTTGCAGCTATCTTTGATTCTATGCTACTAATTAGCTCTAAACCTAAACTAAATTATAACTCATTTGAAAGTCTTGTTCTTAGTCTTTCACCCCAAGTTGGAACAATGCAACCAGTTCTATTTGTTATAGTGTACCGAGCACCTGGCCCTACTCTGAATTTTTATCCGAATTTGCAGAGTTTCTATCGAACTTAGTGCTAAAAACGGACAAAGTTATTATTGTAGGGGATTTTAATATTCATGTGGACGATGAGAATGATAGCCTTAGCACTGCGTTTATCTCTCTATGAATTCTATTGGCTTCTCTCAAAGTGTACAAAACCGACTCACCGTTTAACCACACCCCTCGATCTTGTTCGGGTGTATGGTGCTGAAATTGAACATTTAATAGTGTTCCCACAGAATCCCTTCATCTACCACTGTTTGATAACTTTTGAGTTTATACTGCTGAACTACACGCCGTTAGGCAAAACATCCTATACAAGATGTCTATCTGATAGTGCTGTAGCTAAATTTAAGGATGCGATTCCGTTAGCATTTAATTCATTACCAAGTCCCAAAGTAACGGAGGACTCCTGTGCTATTAGTCCCTCCCAAATCGATCATTTTGTTGATAGTGCAGCAGGCTCGCTACGAATGACTCTAGACTCTGTTGCCCCTCTAAAAAAGAAGATAATAAAACAAAGAAGCTCCATGGTATAACACTGAAACTCGCAAATTAAAGCAAATATCGCGGAAACTTGAGAAGATCTGGCGCTCCACCAAACTGGAAAATTCTCGTTTAACCTGGCAAGATAGTCTTAAAACGTATAGGAAGGCCCTCCGTAATGCCAGAGCAGCGTACTACTCGTCATTAATAGAGGAAAATAGGAACAACCCCGGTTTCTTTTCAGTACTGTAGCCAGCTACAGAAGGTCACAGCTCTACTGACCAAGTATTCCCATAGCTCTTGTAGTAACGACTTTATGAGTTCTTCAATGATAAAATTTAACTATTAGAAGCAAAATTCACCAAGACCTGCCTTTAACTGGCTTATCTCTAAACTCAGGACGTTAGAAACAGCTGTAAAACCAGATACATGTTTTGACTGCTTTGCTTCATTGTCTTTATCAATTAACAATTATTTCTTCATCTAAGCCATCAACCTGCCTCTTAGATCCCATCCCGACTAGGCTACTTAAAGAAGTTTTACCATTAGTCAACCTTCACTACTGAATAACCAATTTGCTTTTATTAACAGGCTATGTACCACAGTATTTAAAGTAGCTGTAATTAAACCTCTTCTGAAAAACCAACCTTGATCCAGATGTTTAGCCAACTATAGACCTATATCCAACCTTCCATTTCTCTCTAAGATTCTTGAGAAAGCAGTCGCCAAACAGCTGTGCGACTTTCTGCATAGCAACAGCTTATTTGAGGATTTTCAGTCAGGATTTAGAGTTTCATCATAGCACAGAGACAGCACTTGTGAAAATTACTAATGAACTCCTAATTGCATCAGACAAAGGACTTACTCTGTACTTGTGTTATAGATCTTAGCGCTGCATTTGATCCATTGACCATTATATCTTATTACGAGATTAGAACATTTAATTGGCATTAAAGGGACTGCTCTAAGCTGTTTAAGTCTTATTTATCAGATCGATCTCAGTTTGTTAATGTTAACGATGAATCCTCGGTGCACGCCAAGGTTAGTCATGGAGTCCCACAAGGATCTGTGCTCGGTCCAATCCTTTTCACTTTATATACTTCCTTTAGGTAGTATTATTAGGAAACACTCCATAAACTTTCATTGTTATGCAGATGATACTCAATTATATCTATCAATCAAGCCGGAGAACATTATCAGTTACTAACTTCAAACGTGCCTTCAGATATTAAAACCTGGATGACCTGTAATTTTCTAATGTTAAACTCAGATAAAACTGAAGTTATTGCTCTCCGGCCCAAGCACCTCCGTGACCACTATCCAAAGATATAGTTACTCTGGATGGCATCACCCTGGCCTCCAGCACCACTGTAAGAATCTTGGAGTCATCTTTGTCAGGACATTCCTTATTCCCACTTAAAGCAAATTTCAAGATCGCCTTTTTTCACCTACAATTTGCAAAAATCAGGAATATCCTGTCTAAAAATGATGCAAAAAATTAGTCCATGCATTTGTTACTTCTAGGTTGGATTACTGCAATTCTTTACTATCAGGCTGCTCGAAAAAACCATAAAGACTCTACAGCTGATCCGAGGCTGCGCACGGGTTCTGACGGGACCAGGAAAAGAAATCACGTTTCTCCTGTTTTAGCTTCTCTGCATTGCTTCCTGTAAAATGTAGAATAGAATTTAAAATCCTTCTTCTCACCTACAAAGCTCTTCATGGTCAGGCTCCATCTTATCTTAAGGAGCTTATAGTCCCTTCAACCCTGGGAGAGAACTACGCTCCCAGAATGCAGGGTTACGGGTAGTTCCTAGAGTCTCTAAAAGTAGAACGGAGCCAGAGCGTTCAGCTATCAGGCTCCTCTCCTGTGGAACCAGGTTCCAGTTGGTCCGAGGCAGACACCGTCTCCACATTTAAGAGTAGCTTAAGACTTTCCTTTTTGATAAAGCTTATAGTTAGGGCATAAATCGAATATTGTTAGGGAGTAGTGTTAGTCACATAGTTTCATATAATATACTAAAGGAGACTTGGCATACAGCCCGATCCGGTTGGGGGAGTTCTGGCCGACCGGGCTGGAGCTCTCTTTACCTTGTCTCTCTTGGTTTTGTTGTAATATAGTTTTAGACAGCTTGGGACTTATTTTGATACACTAGTTAGGGCATAGATCAAATAATGTTAGGAGTAGTAGTTAGTCCATAGTTTTCAATTTACTATCATATATCAAGATATATAGAACAAGGGAGACTTGCATACAGCCCGATCCGGTTGGGGAGAGTTTCGGCCCGGCCGGCTGGAGCTCTCTTACCTCCTTTCTTGTTTTTGTTAATAGTTTAGACAGCTGGGGACTTATTTTGATACACTAGTTGGGCATAGAATCGAATATTGTTAGGAGTAGTATTAGTCACAAGTTTTCAGATTTATCTAACATATAATCAAGAATATAATAGAACTAAGGGAGACTTGGCATACAGCCCGGCCGTTGGGGAGAGTTCTAGCCCGCCGGCTGGAGCTCTCTTTACCTCGTCTCTCTTGGTTTTGCTGTAATAGTTTTAGACAGCTGGGGACTTATTTTGATACACTGAGCTCCTCTCTCCTCTATCTTTCTATCTTTTCATTTATGTGCTCCATGTCCCAGAAATGCGTGTTACTAACCTATTTCTGGGGATCATTCCCTGGAGTCCTTATGTTCTTTTTCACCAGCATGTTCCCTTGGATCAGAGAGAGTCCGAAATCAGGGTAGCAGCTGTCGCCATGGTCCCGCTACACGTTCTGTGATCCATGTTCAACTGCTACACTGCGGTGCCCTGCTACGTCCTGCTACGTCCTGCTACGTCCTGCTGTGCCTTGTAATGCCGCACAGCGTCCTGCTATGCCATGAACTACTACAAAGAACTGCTACAAACTACTAATTTTTTCTATTTTTGTTATTCCACTCTTCATTCTAACCCAACCGGCCCGTCAGACACCGCCTACCAAGACCCTGGTTCTGACCGGTTTCTGCCTAAAAGGAAGTTTTTCCTCGCCACTGTCGCAATGTTGCTTGCTCTGGAGGAAACTATTAGAACTGTTGGGTCCTTGTAAATTCTGGAGTGTGGTCTATCTGTAAAGTGTCTTGAGATAACTCTTGTTATGAATTGATACTATAAATAAAATTGAATTGAATTGAATTGAAAAGTTCTACTGACATGAAATCCGTATTCCATACTTAGATGACCAGGGTGTCTCCATGATTCCCATGCCAAATTAATTCAGTAACGTAGCTACTGTAAGCCACTTGCTTGGCTTGGCTAGCATTTGTTTTAGCAGTTAGTTAACATTAAATGCTAACTTCACAGCTTTACTAGCTAGCTAGTAACTTAACACAATGAAACAACAAAGTCTAGTAACCATGTGCACCTTTATTTAAGCCATTTTATAATAAAATGCCTAAAACGATGTACATCAATTGGTAGTGAAAACATGTAAATTGCCAAGGAAAAGAATCATCCTGTAGAGCCGACATCCTGATTTGTATCTAATTGTTGTCCAACTGTCGTCATCATTCTGAAACCAGAACACAACTACTGTTAAAAAACCTAAACAACAAGTCTTGACATCATGTGAGTAGATTCAAGTAAAATCTAGACTTTGCTTCTCTCGTGCGAATGGGCTGCACTCCTGCCACCTGAAAATGGGCCCAGAAGCCACCCCCTCGCTCCACCCCTGCTTGCAGACAATATGTTTGATCAATACTTACACTTTATTAATCTTGTTTGGACTGGTTTGTGTATTCCCTAAAATCTCTAACGTTAGCGGCATTGAAACATCAGGGCGGGCAGGCAGGCAATGAGCTGCCACTCAAAAATATTCAAACTCATTAGCCAATGGAGATGCACCCTAGAATACCTTTAGTTTTAAACTAAACAACATGAATTTCTTATTCAAGTCCTTTAAACAAACATTTACAACAATTCTGTACTGCAATACAGCATTGTAAGGTACTTTGGAGTATTTATATTTTCTCCTACTTGCCTAGTATTGTTTTACTTATCTATTTGTATAGTTATAGTTACTTTGCATATGCTGATTAAATGTACAAAATATTATGAATATTCTATGATATATTATAGTGGATAAAGTCCTCCTTTATCCACTATAAACTTATATATATAACTTTGTTGATCCGGTGGTGAAATTCACACGCTAGCTGCCAAGTCAAACTTCCGGTGTTATTTTGGTGAAAGAAACTCAAAAGTAATGCAAAAGTAGTGCAACGCATTCAAATTCCTGAAATAGCAGCCTGTCAATTTTCCCACTAACCACACCTTTGTCCCTGATGTCTGACTGAAAGTATTTTAAATCATTACAAATCCTTGCAAAATATCTCCAGGTTAGTCAGGTTTGATGGCTGACAAATGTGGATTATTGTGGTGGTGCATAAAGTGCATAAAACTGTATAGTTACTGAGGAGGAAAAGGACCATGGCCTAGTCGCTCTAATGGTCATATCTGGTTATCGAGATGCTTGCAACAGTTTTTCTTTCTGCCCTTTATTTGGTCCAATGGACAGGCATGAACTACATCAAGACTCAGTTGGAGCAGCAGGAGCCAGTACAGTCTAACCAGTCAGAGCAGCAGGAGGAGGAGGAGGAGGAGGAGGAG
>NW_022605589.1:40838-48290 GCF_008692095.1 Etheostoma spectabile | reverse complement strand
AGGAGGAGGAGGACTACTTTGACATCATGAAAGACAACGTCCAAGAGACCTCTAAGCAGCTGGATGTATACCTTGCCAGCAGGGACACCACCATGGACATTCTCAAATCAGTGCCTGCCGTGTGCAGATTGTCGCTTAAGGTAAATATGCCGTTGCCTGCCTCTGCAGTCTGTGAGAGACTCTTCAGCTCAGCAGGGCAGATTTTTACCCCCAAAAGTGGTAGGCTCGGTTCAGAGAACTTTGAAAACCAACTCCTTCTGAAGCTCAACAAAAATACTGGTGATGTGAAGTTTTTAAAAAGGGCTCCAAATGTGTACAGGTTGTTTTGTTTGTTTTTGAGACTTGATAGAGACTAGAAAGTGAGTTTAAATTCTGATGATGTTAATTTTAGGAAAGTTTTATACTTAATGGAAACTTGAAATGGAGTTGTGTGCATTATAAGCAGAGCACTAAGCAGAGAATACATGTTCCTGATGACATGTTTCTATCAAAGTAAAACATGCACTGAATCAAAAATGTTTACAACCTTAAACATCTGGGAATTAACCATTTTAAAATAAATCTATTAAAGATGTACTGTATAACCAGTCTTCTTTGTTGGTTTTGCTAATGATATCTAACTCTGCAGATCATCCTGATAGATAACCAGAATTGTAAGTCAGAATGTAAACTGGGCCACAGAAACTGGGCACAATTACATTATCTAAAACTAACATAATTAAAATGCCACAGCCCGTACTGTTTTTTAATGAAATATAGACATTAAGAGAATAAATCTTTTGCATGTACTTTTATTTTTAATTCTTAAAGTACATTTCAAATCAGGTACTTTTTACTTTAACTTATAGGGTTGTCATTGTGGTACTTTTACTAAAGTACTACATCTCTGGTTATTTGTACTTTTACTTCAGTACTGAGATTCAACTCCACCACTGGTTATAAGTGGCCTCTGGACCCTGATGTCATCACTTCAATCACCCCAAACCCCATCATGACCACAGAACGTAGAAGGCAGCAGCAGAAAGAGCTTTTTTAGTAATTTGGCCAGGAGGGGCCTTATAGGTCAGGAGGGGCATGGGGAAAACCTTAATAGGTTTGCTCCATGCCAAGGTTATCATAGTTTTGCGTTTTTCATTAGTTTTTATTTTGTTTTGACTTTTTTTCAAATTCTAGTGTAGTTTAGTTTTAATCTTTTTCTGTTATATGGGTTATTTGTCAGGGCCAACTTTCAAAAAGGTAGAAAAAGTATTGTGTTATAATAACTCAACAAAAACATCATACAATTTTAGAAATGTTTTCAACAATGTTTTCAACAACAACACCAGTACATAACATGTACATATGATGATGAGCACCAAAAAAAACTAAATAGCCAACAGATTAAAGAAGACATGTATGAACAGGTGTTTTGAACTTTTTTAAGTCAATCGACTCACACAGTTGTGTAGACATCCCATTATCAATACACAAACTGTATTAACCCACTGGGCAAAGACTGTGCTGTGCTCAATTTTACATGGAATGTTGGAATTTCTGGATTCCCTGTCGGTAACTATATGTCTATGGCATAGACTGTATATAACAGGTCTATGGTCGGAAATGTCAACTCTGAAAGATATAACAATATTTGCTCTGTGACAGACATTGACAAAGACAAAAAAATTACAATTTACAATTATGCAATCCTTTTATTTTAGTTTGCTTTGCAAACAGACATTGCAGTTTTAATTAAGGGGAGGCTGTGGCTCAGTGGTAGAGCGTTGCCTGCCAATCGGAAGGTTGGTGGTTCGACACCTCAAAACTTGCCAGACATCTTCCTGAAGCTGTTTTTGATGTGCTATTTACCACAGGAACATGATCACCTCTTGCAACTTCTTTGCAAGGTAGTCAAACCTTGTTTGTTGTTTTGTTATCCTCAAATGACGAGCAAAAGTGTGGTCAAGTGTGGCCCAATCTGTTCATCTTAAGTATCACTCACTGTGTGGCACGCAGCACAACTAAGATCAGATCAAACTAAAAATAAATGCCCAAATGTAAATAGCATAGTTTTATTAGCAATTTTGGCAGCTTATAGGGCCTTACAAAGGGAGGATACTAACTTACACAGCTTAATTAAAAGATCTAAACATCTGAGCAATTTTTTGCTTAAGAAGGAAAAGGCTAATTTACTCCTTGTTTATGCTTTTACCATATCGTAATCGTATACAATACACACACACACACACATGCTGCTTGGTATTGCATTTGTGTTATAGTTGTAGTAGATTATTAAATGTTTATTGATTGAACAATTTGAAGGACTTTTGCAGGTCAGTGCTCGGATTTCACTCATTTACTGTTAACTGTATAAATATGAGATTAATTAATTAACTCAATATCTGTATTTTAAGCAAACACCATCTTCAGATGGATTTTTGGCCCCAGAGTTCAGGGTGGGGTTCTGTTTCTTTGTCAATTTAATAAAGTTAAATATTTATAACTTTATTCATATTAATACATTTACTTATAATTGAATCTGTTCCCCCTTATTTGCCTGCACAAATTATTCAAGACTATTGAAACAAACTTTCTTGTATTTTTGCTGTATTGAAAGCTGTTACATTATTTTTATTTGAAAAAATATCTAAATAAGTATGTGAGGATCTCAGAGTAACTATGTACAGTGAAGACTGGGCATGGATTTGGAAGAGTTTGTAATTAATGGGGAAAAATAATGAGAATTTAGTGTTCCTCTTCCTCTATTGCAGGGACTGGGCTGTGTGTACCTTTGGACAAATGTGACAATCCTTTATAAAAGACACTGAAGGTGGATTGGGGGCAGCCAAGATCTTTACAATGGATGAGTCAAGAGAGGTTCGAACTGATGGCAATTCTCTGCTGAAGGCTGTCTATTTATGTCGTCTGCGTCTGACTCGGCTGCTCCTGGAGGGAGGGGCCTACATAAACGAGAGTAATGAATATGGCGAGACACCACTTATGGTGGTCTGCAAGACACACCATTCAGATTTACAGAGTGTGCCCAAACACAAGATGGTTTGGTATGTTCCATCAGAAAATACTGTATGTCTGCTGTTGATTCTTGAAAACGTGATTGAGGATTACTAATTTTAACTTTCATTGTGCATATAAATGTGATCTTTACTCCCAATAGGTATCTTCTGGAAAATGGTGCTGATCCAAATATCCAAGACAAGACAGGAAAAACAGCTTTGATGCATGCATGTATCGAACAAACTGGAGCTGAAATTCTGTCACTCCTGCTGAGCAGTGGGGCTGATCCAACTCTGGAGGATCATGCAGGCTTATCAGCATTGGTTTATGCCGTCAATTCAGGCAACAGGGACATCCTCAGGCTCCTCCTGGATGCCTGTAAAGCCAAAGGTAAGGATGTCATCATCATCACCACCAGCAAACTGCCATCCGGCCATCAGATGACAAAGCAATACCTCAATGTTCCTCCAGCCCCAGACCTTGAGGAGCATCTGCATTACACCCCAACATCTTGTTGCTTGTCTCCATATCCTCCTCCTCCTTCACAGGGCTTCACAGCAACTGCTTCTTTCCAACCTGGTAGCCCCCTTCTTGGCTTCAAGGATCCCCAGTGTTTGGGCTCAAGGCCTGGTTTAGTCCCATCTCAACCAGGTTCTCCAATCCAACATCCTAGTCCTTCATGTGTTCCTGGTGTAGATAAACAACTGAATCGTCTTTACTCAGAGCAGTGGTCCAAAAGTCCTCGCCTGCTGCTCCAGCAGAGCCAGGCCTCCTCTCTGACAGAGGAGCCGGTAGAAATTACACCTGAGGAGGAGCAGTCCTTCATATTCAATGGTCTTACCTTTCACAGAAGACCTCCAGTTGTTTCACGGCACAACAGCCTCGATGTCAAAGATGCAACAGGGCTTCTGAAAGCACTAGAAAACATGTCAGTAAATGAGAATAGGGAAGGAGGTGGAAGACGAGGCTTTGGTAGAAAGATGTCATATGACAGTGCCGCAAGTTCACACCATTCTGCTTCACACCCAAACTTGCATCAAAGCAGTCTCCCCTTTCCCCATAAATCCAGTCCTGTGGATGAAGATTCCTCTGACTGTCTCAGACAATTTAATGTTTCCAGTCTGCAAAATGTGGTCCATCGGCAGAACATTGGCATTGACCACTACAGTTCTGACTCTCAGTTACCACAGTTTGGCAGCCGAGACAATTGCTCCAAGAAGAGTGGTGGAGTTAAAGTGGGAGCAGAAAAGCACAAGCTGAGCAGCAGATCCTCCGCTCTGTCAGGATCCAGGGAGTCCTTAGATAGCAATGTCCAAAGACGAAGCGATGCTGGGCTGGAGCAAAGAGCATCAGGGGCCCTTATTTTGGATCACATCGCCCACGCTCGCCCTAGATACCTCCCTCCTCTGAATCCCCATGCTCCTATACCAAATATTGGGGTCAGTTCTAGCTCTTCCTACCCTTTTAGTGGAAGTAGCAAGACACTGAATGCCGTTATTACAGGGTCAAAGCCTGTTCTACCTTGTGCACCTGTTTTCCCTAGGGATCAAAAAGCCAAGAAAATGCTGTGGAGACGACACTCAATGCAGAGTGAGCAGATAAAACAGCTGGTCAACTTTGAAACGTTTGGCCACTAGAATTAAATATAGCAAGTATCAGGACAAAATAAATGTACTCTTACCAGTATCATACATTGCTGTTCTATTCCTATTATGTCATTGCTAATGCCAGTTCATATGCACTTTCAAGGCTACATACAGTTTGGCCATTGTGAGCCTGCATTGTTTTAAGACCTCTCATCTCAAAATTTTGTATTGGGGTATCTGCCCCAGGGACAGTTTGAGCACCGTGTAATGACATATACAGTATAAAAATGGACAATTACAACAATAACAATAATGAAAAAGAAAATTACAAAAGGTAACTCCATACTTACGATTGTTCTCACAACGGGACTATCTCCATGAGGAAGGCAATGAAATTTGGTTGATGATTTTAAAAGGGCAAGTAACTAAGAAATACTGAAACACTGCGCTGATCAGCTGTCTCCGGTGTTCACAGACATATCTAACACCTCACTGAAGACATACCACGTACCATCCTGCTTTAAGTCCTCCACCATCATCCCTGTCCCCCAAAAAACAAGGATCACAGGACTAAATTACTACAGACCCATCACCCTGACCCCTGGTGGTCTGGCTCACCTTAAAACCCAAACAGACCCACTTCTGGACCCTCCGCTCAATTCCCCTATAGAGCCAACAGGTTTGTAGACATTGCAGTGTACCGGTCTATCATGTATCCCGGTCCAAAATTCTCGGACTTCATCACATGACCTTAGGACATGAATTAATTGTCTTACATGTGTCTTACATTTCCAACAATTTGTTGTCTTTCAAACCAAGTCTAAACAATCTGGAGGGAGTCGAATAGAAGCAATGCATAATCTTCAACTGGAATCATCCTCACATTGCTTGACATAGTTTTTATTCCCACAAATTCTGTCCCACTCCTCTTCATCCAGTGTAATACTCAGGTTCTTTTCCCATTCTCTTCTTGAGGGCTGACCAGGGCCCATCAACAGGTTCTGCATAAGCCCAGAATAACACCCAGAAGCCTCATTAACTTTTCCATATTTCAGCAGCATTCTTGTGCTGTCAGGGCTGAAGATCTGGATCCACTAACAGATGGCGATCTTATTGGATGTGTTTTTGCCCTACCATACAGTTAGACAGACAAGTTTTGTAAGGCCGATAATGGGGCAAGAACAGACTACTCAATGCAATACCAGGGTGTGGCTCTCTCAAGAAGACGTGACCAGTGGGCTAGATGCCTTGAATTAAAAGCATTGTAATAATAGTTGGTAATCTGGTAATTACCAAGTGTACTCATGTTAATCTTTGGTAGACCCAAACTCGCTCTATCAATTGATTTTTGTAATTAATAAAATGTAGCTGTTATTTTATATGTATATTTAATGTACCCTATTACCTGAAAATTTCAAGAAAGAGTCAGTGATCCCGAGTAGACAGGATACTGCTCTACTAGGTTTGGACACAAAAAGTAATATATCCTCTGCATAAAGCATAGGTTTGTCCACTACCCATCCTACTATAACATCCGGGAAGTTAGTCTACCCCCGTATGACATCTGACAAAGGCTCTATGGCTAAACAAAACAACAAAGAAAAAGAGAAAAAAGTGAGCTCTGTCATGTTTCACTTCCAAGAGCAAGTTTTTAAGAGTTGCAAAACTCTTAAAAAATTCTGCTGTGAATCCATCGGCCCTGGGGCCTTACACGCACGCAGGTCCCCATTACTTCTTTAATTTCCTCTATAGTCAAATCTGCATCAAGGAGTTCCCATGTGCTCTTTGATCAGTTTGGGTTTATGAAGGAACCCATTTCTTCATCAGTAGAGGTAGACAATGACCTATAGAGATCAGTTTAACATTCTTTAAAATTCTGGTAATGCCTACAGTTGCTGTAAAAACAGCTCTAGAATTTGATCTAATTGCAGACATAGTAAAAGCCAATTCCATGTTTTGTGTATTTAGCGAGTAATGTTCCTGCTTTGTCTCCAAATTCAAAATAATTGTGTCTTGCCCTAAATAATTTGAATTCAACCTTCCTGGATAGAATGTTAATCCATTGGTATTTTGATTGAGTCGGGTTTCTCAGGCGAATCCTGCAACATTCTTGCTTAATATCAGTTTCAGTGTGTTTGATTTTACTTTCAAATTCTAAGAAGAATGTTAGAAATACATAATGTGCCCCCTGAAGTCAACATGACAAGACTTGGAGTTCTCATTTTAACCACAAAAGTGGTTCAACAGTTGATCTTTCACAACAATTTGACCATCTGCTGTGGTGTAAATCTCCGGTTTTATTTCAAATTTACTTGGAACCGCCTCCGCCATCTTCTTAACTGAGAGGGAAGCCGAGACTGAGCACAGTAATAATGCACAGTCCCACTCCTTTTACAGGCATGCCAACAGGTCAGGGGTAAAATACGGCGGACCCCAAACTTTAAGGGGGGTCGGTATGCTCCCATGCTTCCCTGGAAGAACATTTTGTAAATTTTAGACGCATCAATCTGGTGCACTTTGACAGCAAAATTAAGAGGCTAGATCTATGTAGAATCTATGCTAATGTTGTGTTCTTGTAAGCAATTTAACCATAAACACATTTTTGTACACCACACATTTGAATTGTCAAAAGAAATTAAACAGGGTAGGAAATCAGCAACAGCCAAAGGTGGGTACTTTTTCAAAATGGCGGGTGACCTTTCAAACAAGTGGCGCATTGATGATGAAGGGAGAATGAGGTAATAGTTAGCCTACCTTCCCGACAACCAGTCTATGCATTGGACTTGTCGAACATACGCATTGTCACAAAATGCAAACAATTTGTACTGGTCATATCAAATGCACTGTGATACAGCTGGGGAAGACGGGACCCCAG
>NW_022605589.1:40415-40828 GCF_008692095.1 Etheostoma spectabile | reverse complement strand
TGTACAAACATTTATGGTACCCAGCAGGTCAATCCTACTGACTTTAGTTATCACCTGACATTCCCTCTAGTGCCACCATGAGGTTGACATTTCAGATAATTTGAGGATACCAGGATGGTTATCTTTCATCTACAATGAAAAATGTGTTTTTTATCCACACCTGTGTGTGGACCTGCTATTCAGCTCAAGCATGCCATAATAATGCTTTTTTGGACTTGAGAAATCTGTTCAAGAGAGAACATATTTGGTAAGCATGCAGCATCAACTCTGAAGATGGTCAAAGAAACCTTCCCCATCTCTTTACCGCTAAGCACAATGTATCCATTGTTATAATGTATAAATGCATCCTTTTATTAGTCCCAAAAGGGGAAATTACTATTTACTGTCTTAAAACCTTGGAGCTAAAATATGTA
>NW_022605589.1:29348-40405 GCF_008692095.1 Etheostoma spectabile | reverse complement strand
AATAATAAAAAATAATGTATTGAAGCAATTCAAAGTATGACAGTGCACTTTCTTTTATAAATTTGAATTCCGGAAAAAGTGGCTGGTAAAAAATATGAGTGGCTGGTAAAATTGGGCATCTACTATCCATTGTGGCTGGTGGGCAAAGAGGTTAATTTCCCGCGCTGTTAAACACACAGGATTACTTGTGTTGAAGTACTTTATTTTCTATTTAGTAGACTAAATAGAAAGGCTACAGACAGGGTAAGGATCCATTTGACAAACAAAAATGACAATAATGTATTCTGTTGTAACTCTCCCTACATCCAAAGGACAAGCTTTGCACAGTAAATTTAATTTAATTTGATAAACACTTATTACACATAGACCATCCAATCTGTACAATTGATAAAAGCATAATTACGACGGAAGCGCCACTTTTAAGATTTAATGTGTTTTTGTTTTCAATCAAATGGCCTTTTGAATGGGAGTGCTAGGGGCACTACAATGATTGCATCAAAATCACTATTTTTAAAACACTAAGAAGGTTCAACACAACATGAAACTTTGCTCAAAGTATCACCTGGGGCTCTACACTTGACTTGAGCAAAAGAGTAAAGGTAATCCTGCTCACTGTCTGAAGTTAAACAGACAACTTGTCATGGTGGAAAATAAGATATATTATTTTCTAACTATCCATACCTTCCTTTTGACAAAATTTGCACCTTGATTTTGTACATTTAATGTTCTGGACTTTGACCAGCTTTAATGCCCTCTGAGCTTGACCCAGTGATAGAGACCCTCAATCAGACAGGCAGCCAGCTGCTCTCCTTGTTTACTCTGTGGGGTTGCTGTATCCTTCAGCACGTTTCATGGTTCATGATACGTTCTGAGCCAACACAATGATACTTGATGATGGCTGCAGGTGTGTTTGGACCCAAATCCAGAGCAAGTAGCCATAGATAGTAGGCGGTGTCTGACGATGCCGGTTGGGAGTATGAGTGGCAATGAGTGGCTATAATAGTAACAATAAAGATAATAGAATTATGACTAGAAGTAGTTGTAGTAGTTCATGGAGTAGCTGGGCCTTGCAGGGCATCACACTTCACTACTGTGACTTCATGGTGTGGACACCACAGGAAGTTTTCACCCAGCAAATTCCATCCTGTCTTCTTCCACGATGCTTATGGTGGTACAAAGTGGCGAATTTCATCAAGACTAAAGTGCTACCTGAACTGCTGGGAAAATGGTATACAGCACCACGCCTTACTCCCATAGACACCACAGCCAAAAAACAGCCACCTGAAGTGGGATGCTACTGCGGTCAACCTGCAGGCCCAGATGTCATTATTTGCACATCTGGAAACTGAAGGTGAAAGCACTTTCACAAGACCTCCCTTAAGCTGACCAGGGTATCTAAGACATAGAAATGTGCAGAGTGTAGAAAACATGTTTAGTATTACCAGTCTGTGACAGGGAAGCTGACTGACCTAATGGAATGTGATGGAAAATGTATAAATTGCACATGTATTGTTACCGCAATGTGAAAATGTACAATAAACATCACTAAAGTGTTAGGTTATTAAATGAACAAGAATAGTTATTTTCAAACTAATTTTAGCCAGATAGTCTACTTGTTTTGGAAACAAGTAAACAAGACAAAAACAATGTCTTTTACAGGAAACTCATGAGTAACAGCCTTGTACAAAAAACAAAGATTCAAATATATTTACATTTGCACATAATAGTTTAACATTGTGACATTAAGGAAAACAATGCTACTGCCACCCATGCTATTGTGAGGGGACAACAGGCAAATGTTGCACAGAGCACAGAGCACTCTGGCCATCTTGTGAAGAGATGTAAGCTTTCCTTCAGATGCAGTCACGCAGAGAGAAATTGGTATCTTTGTAAAATTGTGTACTTGTTCTCCACAAGATCAACATATATTTGAACAGCTGAATACTCAAGTTCACTTGGATGCAGTGAAGGCAGGTATTTTGAGATGAGCACTGTACAATCCCACAGTATTTACTACTCTGAACCCTTGATCTGCTAGGACCAAATTACCCGTTAACAGATTTTCCACAGTAGCCACAGTTCTCTGTAATGTCCCCAGCTACAAGACACAAACAACATGACTCCCTGTGGAGTTGTTGATATCAAGTACTTGGAAGTCTTATGGTGTTATTGTATGAATATGTCGGCTCTACAGTTTGTAGGTCTCTCAATGAAAATTTCAAAGCCGTCTATTATGGATGTACAGGACAATTACTGTAAATACTATTTTTAAAACATAATTTGAATCTATTACTTACTGGGCCACAGTATGAGTCTAGACAACCTATCATAGAAGACATTTAATGTACTGTTAAAAATGTGGCCCGTAGTAGGTTCGACACATGAAATTTTTATGAAAAGGGCAGCGGTAAATTCAGTCTCATTCTGAATAGAGTCGTTAAAAAGCTTTGAAAGGGATATAATCCAGGTCCCACCTTGAGGAACATACAAAAGTAAAGACAACCATCAGCTTGGCAAAGGATGGAAGGCCAGTTGAGTCCTACACCCTGTTGCCTTGCCATTGCCCTTAAAGGTTTTCTGGCTGAAGAATGAGCTGATAAACTTCTTACCTTAGTGCAGTACACATGTCTGTCAGTCTCCTCACAGTTTTTTGGCAGGCTTCATTGGAACATGGTACACTGCTCTCAGCATAGTATGCGTAGCTGTGATCAGCTGTCTAACTTCTAACCTCCTGAGCTGAGGTGTCTCCACAGTCATCAATCGGCATATGACTGCTGTTATCACAGGGTGCCACCAGTCCAACATCATGCATCCTTCTCTTTCTTTTGACAGCTTGCATTTGCTCAAATTTGCTGTAGCTTTTTCTTTATCTTTTGCGTTGCTCAGGTATGAGATAAGCAAACCAACTTGGCAAACCAGTTTAAAGAATATTGTGATTCAGTGAAAATAACTCAAATCATAAATACACCCACAAGACCAAATCATGAGAACCCAAGCAACTCTACTCTAACGGATGTCATACTAACAAGTAAATCACCACACTGTGCTGCAGCAGCTACACAAAATTGTAAGATTCCAAAAGTAAAATCTAGGATTATTTAAAAAAAAGAACTTTGATATTTAAGGGAACTTTGATATTTTAATATTTAAGGGTTTTTGCATGATTTGTTTGCATTTGACTGGGATAAACTTGTTTTAACAGCTGATGTGAACTCTGCATGGCAGTATTTCAAGACAATATTTTTAAAGGTCAGGAATAAGCATGCACCATTTAAGAAATTTAGAGCAAAGGGCCGCAATAATTCCTGGTTCACTGATGAACTGTCTGAGCTTTTTCATGAAAGGAATTCAACTTGGTCCAAAGCTAGAAAAACTGGCCAAAAAAAAGACTAGGTGGCTTTTAGAGCCCTGAGAAATAGATGCACAGCCCTGGTTTGCAAGGCAAAATCTGAGTTCTATCTTAATGAAAGAACAAGAAATCTAAATAACCCAACTAAGTTTTGGAAAACCATCAAGTCGCTGTCCCCCACTCAATCATGAAATGGTTTTCCGAACCAACTAACAATAAACGGACGGCAAATAGTGTAACTGCAAGAACCAAGATGGTAGATTGGATTAACAAGTATTTGTATCAGTTGGGTCTATATTACATCTATTACATCCTATGCTCTGCGGTGCCCTGCTACGTCCTGCTATGCTCTGCGGTGCCCAGCTACGTCCTGCACAGTGCCCTGCTATGCTACAAAGAACTACTACAAACTACTATTTTTTGTGACTGTTATTGCCACTCTTCATTCTAACCCCAACCGGTCGTCAGACACCGCCTACCAAGAGCCTGGGTCTGTCCGAGGCTTGTTATGAATTGATACTATAAATAAAATTGAATTGAATTGAATTATATTGTGGATTGTCTGATCAAAATATTTAGAACGTATGTCGGTCAAGGGGAGACTACATTCCTAGATTCAATTTTAAGCCTATTACGAGTCATGAGGTCTGAATGGCCCTGAAAAAACTGGATACTTGTAAATCTGCAGAGCCTGATGAGATTGAGCCCATATTTTTAAAATTTGCTGCAGAAATCATTGCTGATCCATTGACTTATATCTTAAATTTATCGCTGCAACGGAACATTGTTCCTGAAGATTGGAAATCTCCTCTGGTTTTACCAATGTGACAGGTGGTGAACAATTAAAACAGTTCCTGGTTAGTAATAGTATTTTATCTGTTTTTCAGTCTGGTTTTAGAAAAAAATCATATAACTGTCACCGCTACTATGAAAGTACTTAATGACATAATCAGTGCTTTAGATGATCATAAAATATGTGCTGCGTTTTTTTATTTATTGATTTAACAGAAACCTTTGATACAGTCAATAATGCTGTGTTTATTATCAGGGTTGGCTTGCAGAGGCCTCTCTGACGCTGCTATAGGATGACTCCGTAGCTACTGTAGATGTCAACGACTAAATGACTCCATGTCTGAGAAACTTACTGTTAACTCTGGGGCTGGGCTGGCAGGGCTCTATTTTGGGGCCCTTGCTGTTTACAATATATATTAATAACCTCAGTGAAAATGTTATGGATGCAAATATACATCTGTATGCTGATGATACCAATATCTACTGTTTGGCAAAATCAACTGCTGAGACAATTTTAAAGCTACAAAAAGCATTTGAAAATATTCAGCTCAATTTACATGCATTCATGTTAGTTCTTATTGGTAAGAAAACCAAATGCATGTTTTTTCCTAGAACCTGTAAGCATGGACCTTCCCTGCCTCAGCTCCACACATTACAGGGCAGGCCAATAGAATTAGTTTGCTCATACAAATACTTGGGATTTATATTGGAGGAAGACATGTCTTTTATTTGCATATTGAGTAATTACTCACTAAATTGAAATTAAAGCCAGATTTTTACTTCAGAAACAGTTCTGGATTTACACAGAAAGTCAAGAAAAAGCTGGTTGAATCTACCTTTTTTTCCAATTTTGGACTATGGAGTTGTGTTTAACAGACATTCCACAAAGACCCTGTTGAAATCATTGGATTTTGTGTATCATTCAACACTGAGATTTATAATGCATGCAAATTACTCTACCATCACTGTGCATGATATGAAATGGTTGGTTGGCCCTCACTCAAAACAAGTTGATTTGGGACTATGTTGGGTGGAAGCACAGCCGAAGCACTGCATGCATATTTACGGGTCTTGCATATTTTTGGGGGAAAATGTGCAATAAATGGGAGTGGCAACCCTTTTCATATTGTTGTGAATAAAACAATCGTCCCAACTTTAAAAATCCAGGTTCTCCCTCCATGGGAATCATCCATTTTGAAAAGTAAAGCAGATACCAATCCTCGCCCACCGTCTAATTTCCTTCTGATGATGCCAGGTTGAAGCAATGGCTGGTGAACATAAGGAGAGCGACCAGCAAAAGGAACCCTGAAAAGTCACGTCTGTACAGTCTGTGATTTATTTTTCAGAATACGTACTAATTTGTAGAGTATTATAATCCTGTGAATCTACCTGTTGATGTTTTATGCCCCATTAGAGTAAGGGAAGGCTGAAGGAAACCGCTGTTGTGTCTGCTAATTTATTTGAGGAACTTCTGTTAGCACATTAGTCTGTTTTAAGATGAGTCACATACATGTTACAATCTATATTTATAAATGCAGTTTATTACCAAAAAAAGTATACTACTGTTCAAAAGTTTGGGATCCCTTACAAATTTTCCTACCATTCAATTAAGACAGAATACCAGCTGATCTGAGTGGGTGGCTGATCTTTAATGCAATATCTACATTGCCCATTTTCAGCAACCATTCATCCAATGTTCCAAAGTCACATTCTGTTTACTAATCTGATATCATTATAAAAAACTAACTAGAAAAACATTGGAAAACCCTTTTGCTATTATGCAAGCACGTAATGTAATCTGAAAACTGCCTAGTTAAAAAACAATGCAACTGATCTCAGCTGGTATTCTGTCTACAATGGAGTGCATTGGAAATTTGACTGCACTGAGTTGCCAAAGTTCTCAAATGTGTTCTGATTATAATGATGCCAGAAAATAATTTTAGGTTCAGCTTCTTCTGCTAAAAGGACAGGCCAATTTATGGTAATTGAATAAGTTGTTTATTTTTCCTTTGCAATTTGTGGTCATACTTTTGTTATAATGAATTACAATAATCCTACACAGATTAAAAGCACCTAGTGCATTTTCAATTACCTCCTAAACACTTGACTATTTCAAATTATTCAATTTCAATTATTCCATTAACTATATGTGTCAGGCATCCCCCGCTCTGATCCTGTTTGTTGTCTGTCTGTGCATCATTGTTCCTGTTGCTATGCAACCTGGGGAGGTGTGGCCTCCTTCACTCATCACCTGTTCCTGTTCAGCTATCACCATCACCTGTTTCCTGCTCAGCCTAATCACCAGCACCACCTGTGTCTCATCATCATCACCACCAGCTCTTATACCTGACCTGACATCCAGTCCCTGTCGGATCGTTAGTCTTCTCATATGTGTTTGGCGCCTCATCTGACTTTTGCCTGTCGTCGTTTTGTTCCGTGTCTGTCTTCGTGTTTGGTAACGTCTGTCTCTCTGTCTTCACCTCCAGTTCTCCTGCTCGGACCAAGGATGTTTCGGAGCACAAACAACATGTTCTCCAGGTTGCTCCAGAGACTGTTGGAGATCGACTCTTTGTTAAGGCGGAGAAATGTGCCTTCAACGCTCGCACCACCTCCTTCCTGGGGTACATCATGTCTGAGGGTCAAGTCCGATGGACCCGGAGAAGTACGTGGAGTGTTGGAGTGGCCTACGCCGAGACCAGGAAGCAGCTTCAGCGTTTCCTCGGATTTGCCAACTTCTACGACGTTTCATACGGGATTACAGTCGGGTGGCCGCCCCTCTGACCGCCTTGACCTCAAGTCTCAAGGATTTCGCTGGATATTGCTGCGAGAGGACGCCTTTCTGGAGTTGAAGGGTCGTTTCACCTCGGCACCGATTCTCACCACCGGACGTGTCCCTCAGTTCGTGGTCGAGGTGGATGCTTCGGACGTCGGTTGTGCTATCTTGTCCCAACGTTCGGCTAAGGACGGGAAGCTCCATCCCTGCGCCTTTCTGTCTCGTCGTCTGTCCCCTCGGAATGGAACTACGACGTGGAAATCGCGAGTTACTGGCCGTGAAGCTCGCATTGGAGGAGTGGCGACATTGGTTGGAGGGTGCCTCTCAACCATTTGTGGTCTGGACCGACCACAAGAACCTGGAATATGTCAGGTCGGCCAGACGACTCAATCCCCGGCAGGCCCGATGGGCGCTGTTCTTTGGACGTTTTAACTTTTCCCTCACTTTCAGGCCCGGTTCTCGGAATGGCAAGCCTGATGCCTTGTCCCGCATGTATTCCGTGCTGGAGGAGAAGGAAGTGGAGCGTGAAGTCATCTTGCCTCGGGACAAGGTCATCGGCGCTGTCCTTTGGAGGGTTGAGGAGGAAGTATTGGCCGCTCTGCACAACCAACCAGACCCAGGTAACGGACCTCCGGGGCGACTTTTCGTCCCTGAGAATGTCCGCTCTAATGTACTTCTGTGGGCACATTCTGCCAAGACCTCATGTCATCCTGGCGTGGCGCGCACTATGGCCATGCTTCGGCGGCGTTTCTGGTGGCCTGCCATGGGTGAGGATGCTCGTGTTTTTGTTTCTGCATGTCCTGTTTGTGCTCAGAACAAGGGATCCAATCGCCCTGCTGCGGGTCTTCTGCGGCCACTGCCCATTCCTCGTCGCCCTTGGTCGCACCTGGCGCTGGACTTTGTTACCGGTTTGCCTCCTTCTGAAGGTAACACTGTGATTCTCACTGTTGTTGACAGATTCAGTAAATTCACCCATTACCTGCCTCTGCCTAAACTTCCCTCTGCCAAGGAGACGGCCATGATTCTGGTGAGGGAGGTTTTCCGTGTTCATGGTCTGCCTTGCGACATTGTCTCGGACCGTGGTCCCCAATTCACTTCGGCGGTCTGGAAGGCATTTTGCTCTGCCATCGGCGCCACCGTCAGCCTGTCATCTGGGTTTCATCCTCAAACCAATGGCCAAGCTGAAAGGGCTAACCAGAAGATGGAGACCACACTGCGTTGCCTGGTGTCCGCGAACCACAGCTCCTGGGCATCTCAGCTTCCTTGGGTGGAATATGCTCACAACACGCTCCCTACGTCCGCTACTGGTATGTCTCCTTTTCAATGCGTATATGGTTATCAACCCCCTTTGTTTCCGTCTCAGGAGAAGGATCTGGCGGTGCCGTCTGTTCAGGCTCATATCCGCCGCTGCCACAGGACATGGCACCGTGCTCGGACTGCGTTGCTGAGGGTTTCTGGTCAATACCAAACCCAGGCCAATCGCCACCGCGTTCCGGCCCCACGGTACTCTGTTGGGGACCGGGTGTGGCTGTCAACTCGGGACTTGCCCCTGCGGACTGAATCTCGGAAGTTGTCACCCCGGTTCATTGGGCCGTTCACTGTGGAACGCCTGATTAATCCTGCGGTGGTCAGGTTGACACTGCCTCGCTCACTCAAGGTACATCCTGCTTTCCATGTTTCTCGGCTGAAACCTGTTCTGCTTAGCCCCCTGTTGCCCCCTCCAGCTCGTCCTCCACCTCCGCGTGTGATCGATGGGGGTCCCGTTTACACCGTCAATCGCATCATGGACTCCCGTCGGCGGGGTCGTGGGTTTCAGTACCTGGTGGATTGGGAGGGGTACGGACCGGAGGAGCGGAGCTGGATACCTCGTCGCCAGATTCTGGATGATGGTCTGCTACGGGACTTTTACCGTCGCCAGCCCGGTGCTCCGGGTGGTCCGCCTGGAGGCGGTCGTCGGAGGGGGGGTACTGTCAGGCATCCCCCGCTCTGATCCTGTTTGTTGTCTGTCTGTGCATCATTGTTCCTGTTGCTATGCAACCTGGGGAGGTGTGGCCTCCTTCACTCATCACCTGTTCCTGTTCAGCCTAATCACCATCACCTGTTCCTGCTCAGCCTAATCACCAGCACCCACCTGTGTCTCATCATCATCACCACCAGCTCTTATACCATGACCTGACATCCAGTCCCTGTCGGATCGTTAGTCTTCTCAGTATGTGTTTGCGCCCTCATCTGACTTTTGCCTGTCGTCGTTTTGTTCCGTGTCTGTCTTCGTGTTTGGTAACGTCTGTCTCCTGTCTTCACCTCCAGTTCTCCTGCTACGACCGTCAACACTCTTCACCCCCGGATTGTCTTCACTCACCTGCCGTCCAGCATTTCCCTCTGTTTCACCTTGGTTGGTCATCTGGTGCACGGATTAGTATCAATAAACTCTCATTGAACTTCTCCTTGTCTGCGTTTGGGTTATTCTGCCAGCCGGGTCTGACAATATGCCTATATATTAATCTAAAAGGATTACATAAAGACAGACAAGAAAAGCACAAACTACATTTTCCTGATCCTACTTTGTCAACATTCAAGTATGGTAACATTTAAGAAATTATGTTAATGTTGATTAAAGCCAAAATAGAAAGACATTTTTTAATGATTTACAATTCTATCAAATTACCAATGGCTACTTGTCTGACTACAATATCTTGTATGTTCCTATAGTTATTTCACAAAAACAACAAATGTAGCTTTAGAAAGACCTTTATTTCACATTAAAAGGGGCCTTAACTTAAACAATTACATAAAACCAGAAACAATACTGGCAATATTTTAAAGATTATGTTGAAAATTGATAAATTAAATTATGTAGTTCACCTTTTACAATCCAGTGTAAATTCCATAAATAAAACACTGTTGTGGGTCAAGGTAAAGGCAAATTTAACCATCATAAGACATGTCTGCATAATAAAAAGAAGTAGTTTTATCTATAGTGCCAAATTGTTATTACAGTATAAGTGGTTGACATTACAAACCACAATATAAAAATATATTTTAACATATAAAGCTTTAAAACACTCTGTTCAGTCAAGTCCAAATGCCTGGGTTAAGAAATAAAAGCGGCCTTTATAATTAAAGTGAGCATAGTGTGACAGTCATTTGGTTGTAATGCAGAGTGGAAAAGGTACTAAAGAGTCCAGGAGCAATTATTCACCATTAGTCCTTGTGTGTGTATTTATGTTAACAGTTTCTTGGTTTACTTACAATATGAAAGAGAAAAAAGGCAACCTGGCTAAGTGTGGAAATATAAATTGGTCCCAATAACAACCTATATAAGTGTGTAATACTCTTGGAACAGCACACTGATACTAACTATAATAACAAAGAACTATAATGTCTAATGTTTTAAACTATTTACAATGTTTTACAACTACGTTTGACACGGAGGAAGAGAGAGTCGTAGACCATGGGGTGGTTAGACTGGGGTGGTAAGGGAGGTAAAACAAATAATTTAACAGAGGGTGTAGGAAACAAACAGTGTTATGGCCACAATTGTTATTTTAAAAAAAATGAATACAATGTTAAATAGAGGAGTGTCAAACCTTAGTTAAGGGTGTTTAACAAAGCTGCCACTTAAACAATAAACATATGTAGCCATGGCACTGTTCACAAACCTGCAAACCTTGTTGATCTTCCACGGATTAACAACAGCCCTCCACCTACATCTCTGGGTGATGCCAGAAAAGATGATCTTCATGCCTGGATACTGCAGGCAGAGATGGCAAAAGTCCTCACTTCTCATACTCAAGTATAAGTAACAAAGTACAGGCTTGGAAATTTACTTGAAGTATTAAAGTAAAAGTAGCCTTGCGAATGAATTTTCTAGAGTGCAAGCTGAGAAACTTCAGTGGACATGGAAAAAAGGCTCTTAACATGCCATTGCCTACACTGTAAATGGATGTCTGCCAATAGGCCTAAAAAATCACAAATATGATTACTGTGACAGAGACTGGGACTCCAGGTTAACAAGATTCTGACTGAGAAGCAAGATATGACTTAAATTATAATTCTGTGAGAATTCACAGATTGAGTTTCTCTTTTTTAATCTTCCACTTAACATTTAAATGAATCTACATGTATGTGTGTGTGTGCTCAAAT
>NW_022605589.1:28898-29338 GCF_008692095.1 Etheostoma spectabile | reverse complement strand
GAAAGAAAATAAAGGATAAAATATGAATTACGGAACAGACATTAATTAAGAAAATTCCCATACTTTTAGAGTTACTCAGCACATTGGCCAGGAGTCATTCTTGATGCCTACTATCTCAAACATCTTTTTCAGATAAGGCCGAGGATGACTGGGAACGTCTTGCTGCTTGTCTGCCAAATCTCTGGGATCTCTGTTTTCTTCATTTTCAATCATCGTCCATACTACTATGTGCTAACGTTAGCGCCATCAAGCCGCAATGATTTTCTGCAAATGAATGCAGAATGCCGCAGAATCTGTCAAGTCGTCTTAGTGATGCGTGGCTACTGTATATTCCCATCCAATTAGATTGAATTCGGTATTGATGATGAAAACAATAATAAGAGTAACTCCAGTGAAATGATTTGAAACTTGTTAGTGAGGACTAGATAAGGACTGTATTT
>NW_022605589.1:28450-28888 GCF_008692095.1 Etheostoma spectabile | reverse complement strand
CTGGTTTCCAACTTCGCCCCAGGTGTGTCTGTTAAAACACAGACAAGACAACTTCTCTCTTTTGATGCTTTATTACCATCAAGCAACAGTACAAAAATGAGTATGAGTAGCTCTGCTATGGCTGTGTGTTTGTGTGTGTGGTTCTGCAAAGAAACAACTAACCTTGTAAAGGCTACCATACACAATGCATATACTGTAGCCTAGCAAATAATAACAATAAACCCACTATTAATTACATTATCTAAATAAAGACTAACTACTTCAGCATGTAAATAATGTACCTAAAATACAAACGTGAGCAAGGGCGTCAATTGCCATTTTGAATCAACAGTCACGTGCAACCTAGCAAACAGGTGAAGAACACAAACAACTAAATCACTAGCTAACGTACTTTAAATTTGCAAGAACTACAGACCAATACAACAACAGGCTTAAATG
>NW_022605589.1:27508-28440 GCF_008692095.1 Etheostoma spectabile | reverse complement strand
CTGACAACATAAGTTATACGACTTACAGTTCTCAAGGACAAAGTCTCACACACACAATCTCAACTGATTATCCTCCAGATCTTTTTCTCCGTCTGGCGTGCTGCCCCGAGGCGCGTGTCCGACAACATGCACTCACAACCACTCCTGATAGTCAACCTTTTGTACAAAACTAAAGTAACGAGCCAGTTTTGTAAATGTAATGTAAAGTAAAAATATCTGAAAAATCTACTTAAGTACAGTAACTAATAACTTGTACTTAGTTACTTTCCATCTCTGACTGCAGGTGGAGTTGTGGCAGGTCCTTCTTCATTCCTGCAACGAGGTTGACGCCCTTAACATCTCCCAGGTCATCCCCGTCACAATGAATAAGGAGGCCATCGGGGGCTGCTCTTCCTTGTAGGGACTAGAAAAAGAAAGAGAGAAGGCCGCAGACCACCCCAGCCAAACCAATAGATGTAGACATCTTCAATGCCAAGGTTGTTCCCCATGGTCTTTGCCTCTCTCTTGGCCCCTCGTTGGACATACAGTAGCTGTCTCCAATGTCTCCAAAATACACATTGCAGTAGTGAGAAATGTATCATATTTTAGGCTATAGAGTAAAAGGATAAACGAACAGCATTCTAATTACACAAAGTTATTTGAAAATGCATTATTGGGGCTGCTGTGGCTCAGTGGTAGAGCGGTTGCCCACCACTTGGAAGGTTGGGGGTTCAATCCCTGGCCCTGCAGTCCCATGTCGAAGTGTCCTTGGGCAAGACACTGAATCCGAGTTGCCCCCGGTGCTGCGCATCGGAGTGTGAATGTGTGTGAGTGTTTATTTGATGAGCAGGTGGCACCTTGTACGGCAGCCTTGGTCACAGTGTATGAATGTGTGTGAATGGTGAATGTTTCCTGTATGATGTTAGAGCGCTTTGAGTAGTTGTTAAGACTAG
>NW_022605589.1:24166-27498 GCF_008692095.1 Etheostoma spectabile | reverse complement strand
TATAAATACAGCACATTTACATTATTAGCTTAGTTGTACAAAACAAGTCTGCTAAATATTTAATGTTGTACAATAAATAGCTAAAGAAAAGTAACTACTACTATTACTTACTTCTGGGGCATGGCACATGCCATCGTGGCTCTCTACACTTCTACTTCTGAAAGAAATAGAAAGAATCATCCATTTCCATCCATAGTTAAACATATACAGTATATGCACACTACCATGTAACTGTACTTGATTCATGTGTATTCTTCCAGATAATTAATTAACAAAAGTCTGTTGTTCTTTAGTGTAACTTTAACGTAGTTAAATGAGCATAATTTTGCTAACGTTAGCTCTTAAAAGCATGTCTAAATGCATCAACCAGAGACTGATGGTGCAAACAGTAGGAAGACATTATCTGTCCATTATGGTTATTACAGTTAACCAAACGTTATAAGAAACTTGGTTGCACATCTGCTAACAGTAAGCGTTAGATTATAATGAGCATTGACAATCCCCGTTTTGCATTTTGCTGACACTACGTTTAAATTAGGAAACCATAAACTTGATTAGCAGCAAATTAACTTTAGTTAATGTTTTACCAAAAGTGGCTAGCTAATGTTACAGACAATTTACACGGTAACTTCAGATTTACTTTACAATGTGACTCATCTTATATGCAATATAACTATGGGACAAAGATATATTTGAAACCTAGCAAAGCTAAATCTTACCTCAAATTATATAGGCTAGCTCTCAGCAGCAGTTGCATCTAGATTGCCAGTGAAAGTGTGTAACTTAATGTAGAGTGCAAGTAGCGTTGCCAACTCTCAGCTAACATTACAGTCAGATACCGCCCAACAGTTTATGGATCCTCCTTCTCTCCTCCCTCTCGTCTAAAGTTGTCACATCTGCAACCAAGATGGCTGCGCCCCTAAAAGAAAACTCGTTGTCTCATAGCGGATCTCCACAAACCAATGGGTGACATCACACATGCTCTGTCCTTTAATATCAAGAGTCTATGGCAGTAATATAAACATTATCTATAGGTGGTAATGCTAACGACGGGGTAATGCTGAAGTTAAACCGCTAACACGGCTTAGGCAGAGCTAGACCTAAGAGGTGGGGCTGGATCCGTTTTACTCAGCAGTGAGCACCACTTGGTTAACTCTAGTGCTTGTTGGCAACATGAATTATCTCTTCATTGTTTGACTGAGATTTGTGTTTTGTTACTGTATGTTTTGTCATTTTAACACGTTCCAAGCTTTGATTATGTTATAGTCACAGAAAGATCCAAATGAAACTCAAAAAAGTCCTCCCAATTAGGTTTAGGTTCACAAAAATTAGTGTTATGGTCTTAAATATGTTTAAGTTGTTAATTTTATATTTTGTATTTTTAATTGACTTAATTCAAATATTTCGGCAACCAACTTCTTTCCAGGTTTTTTCAGTAAGAAAATAAATTACAAGTCAGTTTTCCTTGTTTAATTATAACCCCTTCAATTAACAGTATCAGTAAACAGCCCACCAGTCACCAAAAATATAACAATATAGCAATTAGCTGTGAAAGAAGTAATGAAACAGTTATTTTTGATAGGACAGGTTACAACTCAACTATCACATTACAAATACATCTGCAAATAAAACATGTATTTTACTCAATAGATTATTCTGATCTGAGAGTTCTCTTCACAGTGATGGTAGTGCAGTTATTGTCAGGGAATATAAGCAGAGTTTACTGCAGTTTCAGACTGTTATATTATTATTATTATTATTATTATTATTATTATTATTATTATTATTATTATTGTACACTGTGTCCGGTAGAGGATCTTCTTGGCAGAGTCCACAACATAATAACATATTAAAAGAACAAAAGAAAGCATTTAGTAGAAATAGACCAAATGTACAGTGTCAAAACAAGTTGCTAGAGTGGAGACACCATCAAGACAATAACCATGCCTTGTACATTCTCTCCATGTCTCTGACATCAAATTAAAAGAAAAGGCCAACAGCTAACATGCATGTCCACATCTGGCTCTTCCCAAGGTGCATTTCACTAAATCCTCTGTTATTGCAAAATAAATGACACACATCTGCTTTGATATCCAAATAAGTTATTTTCTTGCCACAGAAAAATAGACTTCATCACAGCATGCTCTCAAGGCAGGTCTAATTTGGTACAGTGACAAGGGCCCACTCTGGTGTCATGAGGCCTTTTGGTTGGGAGTATGTACAACCAACCCAAAGTAACCTGTGCTGTCAAACACTCGGTTTATAACATATCACCAATGATATGTTCATGTACTAACAAAAGTAGTTAACCTAATGTATCCATCATCCATTTACTAAGATAAATTCCTGACAAAACTGAATATGAAAACATTCCAGGACAAAGTCTTCAATCCAAATTCAAGCACTCCTGCTGTGTCTCTACCTACAGGCTGGACTCTGCATGTTATCAATTGATGCTGAAATACTGAACTACTGGTCCTATGTTCCATGGTGTATGGTGTTTTGGTCCTCTTCATAGTTAAATCAGCTGCTCTCTTCTCCCTCCAGGCCTCAGAGAGACAGGTTTTGGTTTATCCACTCTGTCACCCTCCTCATCTCTGCTCTTTTAAAGGGGTTCATTTTAACAGAGAGTGTCTGTGTTGAAGGAGAGCTGCACCTGCCACACACACACACACACACACACACACACACACACACACACACACACACACACACACACACACACACACACACACATATAGATACACATACACACAACAGACAGAAGAAATTTCTGTTGGTAAAATATGATTCAAGTTTTTACAACAATGAATGGGGCCCAGTCCAACAGTACGAGGAAGTTTTTCCTCGCCACTGTCGCACTGTTGCTTGCTCTGGAGGAAACTAGAACTGTTGGGTCCTTGTAAATTCCGGAGTGTGGTCTATCTGTAAAGTGTCTTGAGATAATTCTTGTTATGAATTGATACTATAAATAAAATTGAATTGAATTGAATTGAATTACTGGGTCCCAGTGGATGTGCACTTGTGGACCATGCCCACATATTTTGGTATCATCCATATGTTAAGCTAGAATACTAAATAATGGCTTGAAAATACCCCCAGTGTTTCCTATTCATAGGTTATACATGGACGTCCGGCCCAGGAAAATTGAAGGGGCGGCTGTGGCTCAGTGGTAGAGTGGTTGCCTTCCAATTGAAAGGTTGGTGGTGCAATCCCTGGCCCTGCAGTCCCATGTCAAAGTGTCCTTTGGCAAGACACTGAACCCAGAGTTGCCCCCGATGCTGCGCATCGGATTGTAGTTGTGTGTGAGTGTTTATCTGATGAGCAGGTGG
>NW_022605589.1:19533-24156 GCF_008692095.1 Etheostoma spectabile | reverse complement strand
GGCAGCCTCGGCCACAGTGTGTGAATGTGTGTAAAAGCGCCTTGAGTAGTTGTACTAGAAAAGTGCTCTATAAATACAGTACATTTACATACCTTGGTAGATAAAATCCAAATTACACTTTTTTTCCAATCAACAATGTAATTTTATAGCACACAGACCAGCAGCCTCCAACCCCTTTCCCTGGTGAACTTGCGCGGCGTGTGCATGTCACAACATCAACAATTTACCTCAGGCTCAAAGCCAGGGTTGCGTTAGTAGCTTGTTAGTAGTAGCATGCTGCTTGTGAGGTTGTTGCTTCTCCTTGGATTAACTGTAAAAACGCTGCAGCGAAAGTGAAAGCTCCCCATACGTCATTTACACAGTCTGGTTGTGCAACCTCTCCGCAGCAGTGTTTTCCACTTGAGCTTATCTATATTTAGAGTTAAATAGAGCTAACCAGAGCTAACCGAGCATTCAGTTAATCTTCTCTACGTGCCCATACCCAATAACTGTCAGTGTTGGGAGTAACCCATTACAAAAGTAACGCAATTACAGTCATGTTTTCCTTTTTGCTGTAACACAGTAATTAAACGCTTTACTAATTAAATTTCGGCAATATTATACTCATTACGATCTCAGTAACGCAAGTTACAACGCATTTTAATGCAACATTTAGTGTGTTTTGTTGCAAAACATTTCTTAACAGGAAAAAAAGCTGCAAGTATTATTTCTTGTTGCTGTATTCAGTGGTTGAGATGACAGCGGATACTACATTTGCGAGATGGATATTTTCAGGAGTTATTACGCTGTGTTAAAGCGAGCTGTCCCGTCTCTGTTCCTGGTCTTATCATGTTTGATGCCTCATCATCCGATACTGTGGGTAATTTTATTTTTGAGAAAATATCTTGGTCTTACTCTGAATTGTATGCGAATCATGGCCATTATATAAGTTTAATAAAACAATGCTTAGTTATTAGGGTTTGTCACTTTTTTCCAGGAAACCAGGTGAATTATCTTTGTGATACCACTCTAATTGCTTGGGCCTTTCGGAGTTGAAATGCAAGTAGAAGGCGAGCTTGGCTACTTTCTTGATAATACTGTTTGGAAAAACGTAGGGCTCCTTCTGCCTTATATGTTAAGAGGCAATCTAAGGCTTGTCTCTTCTTTTAAGCTCCTCTAAAGTGTTATTGTTTGGTCTTCTTTTGTGCTCTGTTTCTAATTTCTTGACAATATCCTCAAGTTCCGTGTCTTTTTCAGTCTAGATGAAATTTCTATAATCTTTCCCCTAATTACCGCCTTGCTCCCTTCCCATAATATCATTTGTGTCACCTCCCTGTTATTATTTATGTCGAAATATTCCTTAATACATTGTTTTATTTCTTGCACTACATCTGGGTCAGAGAGTAATGTTAACTGTTAGTAATACAGGGGCATGGTCACTTGTTGTTATTGATTTAATGCGGCAGTCTTTAACCTTACACATATATTGTTGTGGTACACAAAGTTTTTTTATCCGTGAGTAACTGGTATGGACATTCGAGTAAAATGTAGTCTTTTCCATAATGTCAGTGTTACCTTCACTAATGCATTTCTTCCTTTTTGTTTCATTACTAAGGTGTACCTATATCCCTGTGTACATGTAGCTTTTACTACTCACTCTAAATCAAATGAATAAGTAATAAAACTGCAAGTGTTGTTTACTTACCCTTTCTTCTTCAAAGCTGATAAGTCCCTCATCATCGTCGCTCTCCAGTTCCTCCGGTGCCTCGCTGATCAGAGCGTTGAGCTCTGTGTTGGCCGACCGAGACTTTAGCAGGTTGAGGATGCGCTGCAGGGGGTACTGTCCACCACCTGAATTTGTCGTCTCCTGCTGCTCCAGACTGTCACTCTGCTTCTTGGCAAAGTTGACAAATACCTGAGCAGAAAAAGTTTATTATTATTATTTTTTTTTCATTTTACCTTGTTGAAGTTCTGCATGAAGTTGAAACATAATGATGCAAGTTGACTCACATTGTCCAGAGTGGTCTGACTGACAGAGTAGTCCTCGATGCCCAGCACCTCCACCACCTGCTCCATCTTACTGAAGACCTGAGCCAGTGAGATCCGCTCAGACTTCAACTGGTACTGGACCTTAGTGTGGTGACGCTCCTGCAATTAACAGGTGACCTAATTCAATCAAATTTTACTTATAGTATCAAATCCTAACAAAGAGTTAGATCAAAACACGTATAGATTAGACTTTGCCACACTCTATAGTTTCCAAAGACCCAACAATTTCAGTAATTCCCCCATGAGCAAGCATTTAATGTCTGAAAATGGGGACAATAATCTCTTTGAAGCATTTACTGAACCCCACTCTGCTCATTGCGATGTGAAAAAAGTGCACCTGTAAATATAAAATGATGAAAATTTGATGATAAATGAGAAGTTGGATTGTTCTCTGCGATAAGCAAAAGCAACTGGACTTGCCAGAAATTCTTTTTCTTTAGCTCAGGGATTGTGCACTTTTCTTTCCATAAAAACAAACATGTGAGGACGGTGATGGAGGTGGAGCCCACTTAGGGCAGGATTGGAGGCAGCTATATATTTATATATAAAATAAAAAATGAAAAAAGGACAATGAAATTGTTGAAGGAGATGACAAGTGAATATTTTAGCTGAAAAACAGCACAAACAGAGGGTTAAATTCCATCAGTAAGGATGGAATAATAATACTGATAAATATAAATTCAAATATAATGACAATGTGGGCTGTGGAGGGGTTGCGTGCTTCTGTCATTGCAGCTCTGTTTCAGTGCCTGTGCAGGCAGGTCAGCAGGTTGAAAGTGAACTTCGGGGCCAAACAGGCGCCTGGAGGGGAATTTCCCTAAAGAAAGCCCCATTGTAAAGTCTCAGTTGGACAATAGAAAATACCTAATTTTGTCATACTGCATCGACACAGAACTGTATAAAAAAGGGGTGTTCGTACCCTCTGGGTTTCTTCTTCTTTTTCTCCTTGGACTTTAGACAGCTTTCTGTACGGATCAGCTTCACCTTTTGAGAGGTATGACTGTATGACTGAGAGGATGATTTGATTGTTATGAGCCTGCAGAGTGCATAATACTTGCCTGCTGGCTTCTGCTCTTGTCTTCGTCTTCTGTAAGACCAGTTCTTAGGAACGTCTACAAATTACAACACCAAAAAGAGATATAACAAAAATATTTACTAACTTAACTTGTTTTATAAAAGTAAGTTGTATCTCTTTTCTGTGTTGTAACTTGTAGACGTCCCTAGGCACTCGTCCTACTGCAGGTAGCAGTAAAAGCAGAGAGCAGAAGCCAGCAGAAGCCGGGTAAACAGGGTAAACAGCCGACCAGATGCCTTTTTGCCTGAAGCTGTTTATCCTGACGCCTGATGCTGTTTTACCCGACACCTGACACTTTTTCATCTGATGTCTGAAACCTGACTGATGGCAGAAATGGGTGAAATATAAATCTTTTTTGGAGTCCCATTCGAGGGCAAGGTTAAAAAGTGTCAGGTGTCAGGTAAAACAGCATCAGATCTCAGCCTAGGCGTCAGGCAAAAAAGCATCTGGTCTTAGGATAAACAGCCTCAGATCAGAACATTGAAGCTAGCTGTTGCAACTGTTTAGTCGGAGGCTGTTTCCTCTAAGGCTGTTTTGTCTGAGGCCATTTCCTCTGAGCCAATTTTGTCTGAGGCTGTTTCGTCTGAGGCTCTTTTGTTTGAGGCAAAGTGAAAATACAAAGATTTTTTGGAGTCCCATTTAAGGGCAAGATTAAAACAAGGTGAAAAGGGTATGTTTTAACATTTTGGGCAGAGTAAAATACTTGGGGGTTTCTACATGTATGTCTTGTTATTATCAAAGGAAAGATTCTGCACACATTTAATCCCTTGTAGCCATTAAGTGAATACAGGTTATGGCCAGTATGCAGGACTTCTTGGTTTTTTCACAGTTTTTTAACCAATGCACCTGTCTATGAGACTTTCAGGACTCTGTAATCCTCAAAAAGAAAAAAAACACTAGGCACTCCCTTGATCAACCTGAGGGAAAATATTTATAAACTTTCTGGTGCTATGTGGATTGACAGTTATTTACCTTAAGTATTGCCTCAGGGAAGTTTCTATTGAAGAATCTAACCACCTCTTTCAGATTTGAGCTGCTCTTGGTCCTCACTGTGATCATGTAACCATCCCCGAACCTGGAACATGATCATATAAACATGATTTCACAATTTTACACATTGTCTATTTTACATACTTTCTCATTTCTAGTTATTTAAACAATTGTAACACAGGCACATTGTTTCAACATAAATGCATACAACTTTTAGAGAACAAAAAGTTCACAAGGTAATTGACACATCACACCTTTTGTTTCTATTTTGACGAGAATAGACACTAAACAACAACGGACGAGTTAAGAAGCATTTTGAGCTTGCAATTCAACAGTAGAGAAATAATGAATGACTACCCGGGCTTTTCAACAGAGATCTACAAGAATTTATGCACTGGAAAGTTGGAAACCATGCATGATTTTACAGAAATGTCATCTGATATACACTCACTTATAAGATTATTAGGAACATCATACTAATACTGTGTTTGACCCCCTTTCGCCTTCAAAACTGCCTTAATTCTACGTGG
>NW_022605589.1:18807-19520 GCF_008692095.1 Etheostoma spectabile | reverse complement strand
AGGTGCTGAAAGCATTCTTTAGAAATGTTGGCCCATATTGATAGGATAGCCTCTTGCAATTAATGGTGATTTGTGGGATGCACATCCAGGGCACGAAGCTCCCGTTCCACCGCATCCCAAAGATGCTCTATTGGGTTGAGATCTGGTGACTGTGGGGGCCATTTTAGTACAGTGAACTCATTGTCATGTTCAAGAAACCAATTTGAAATGATTCGAGCTTTGTAACATGGTGCATTATCCTGCTGGAAGTAGCCATCAGAGGATGGGTACATGGTGGCCATAAAGGGATTGACATGGTCAGAAACAATGCTCAGGTAGGCCGTGGTATTTAAACAATGCCCAGTTGGCACTAAGGGGCCTAAAGTGTGCCAAGAAAACATCCCCCACACCATTACACCACCACCACCAGCCTGCACAGTGGTAACAAGGCATGATGGATCCATGTTCTCATTCTGTTTACGCCAAATTCTGACTGTACCATCTGAATGTCTCAATTGAAATCGAGACTCATCAGACCAGGCAACATTTTTCCAGTCTTCAACTGTCCAATTTTGGTGAGCTCTTCCAAATTGTAGCCTCTTTTTCCTATTTGTAGTGGAGATGAGTGGTACCCGGTGGGGTCTTCTGCTAGCCCATCTGCCTGAAGGTTGTGCGTGTTGTGGCTTCACAAATCCTTTGCTACATACCTCGGTTGTAACGAGTGGTTATTTCAG
>NW_022605589.1:13692-18797 GCF_008692095.1 Etheostoma spectabile | reverse complement strand
TCTTCTATCAGCTTGAATCAGTCGGCCCATTCACCTCTGACCTCTAGCGTCAACAAAGTATTTTTGCCCACAGGACTGACACATACTAGATGTTTTTCCCTTTTCACACCATTCTTTGTAAACCTTAGAAATGGTTGTGCGTGAAAATCCCAGTAACTGAGCAGATTGTGAAATACTCAGACCGGCCCGTCTGGCACCAACAACCATGCCCCGCTCAAAATTGCTTAAATCACCTTTCATTCCCATTCTGACATTCAGTTTGGAGTTCAGGAGATTGTCTTGACCAGGACCACACCCCTTAATGCATTGAAGCAACTGCCATGTGATTGGTTGATTAGATAATTGCATTAATGAGAAATTGAACAGGTGTTCCTAATAATCCTTTAGGTGAGTGTATTTTTATTAAATTTGATCATAAATGTTGAAAGTCTAAATTAAACAAACTGTGGATACATTGTAGCATTTGAAAAAATCTTCCAGGAGGTTAAGGAGGGAATTGATTATACAAATTTTCTATAATATGTAATTGACCATTGGTTGCAGTAAAGCAAAGTTTATATACATATCCAACCTGGTCTCACGGCAGTTTGTGAAATGGTCACATTATTTTGATCTTGATTTGTCAACAGGGACACGATTTGTTGATTGATTGAGAAAACGGAACGTGACCATTTTCCGAACTGCCATGACACTGGGCTGCAGCAGCCTGCTCTGGGAGAAAGGGGACAAAGGGGAAATGAAATGCCACACTCGGTAGATGGTGACAAAAATGGCTGCCGGGACACAATCCACAGTCTGTGGGGGACCCTACAACTGAAAAATGAAACGCCACACGTCACCGACAATAACAAGACTGACCTCCACACGTGGGATGCACTTCAACAACGGACGGTTGTGGTTAAGAGAAGAAGAACGCGGAAAGGATCTGCCACATGCAGGACGCAATTTTTCGGCTTTTCCATACTATATTTTCAATACTATATAATACTATATACTACCGTAACCGTGCTGTTATCACAAAAGATGCTTCCTATTAAAATACAGTAGTTTAAACTTTCAAAAAAATCATGTCCCTTTACACAAATCAATAGATTAAATAACGTCACCATTTCACAAACTGCTATGAGACTGGTCTGACATATCTGGTAGGGATGTAACAATACCAAAATCTCACATTATGATAATATCACAATCAAATTTATTATTTGTTTAAGTATTTTAATTTAATAATAAATCTGATGTGTACAGTATTTTATATTCATATAAAAAATCTTTTAACTCAAAGTGCTTCTGCTTGACCTTAGTGTGTGCAAAAAAATGAATGCCATTGTAATTATTGTCTTTGGAATTCATGATTGAACTATGCAGGGTTAGATGCTAATATTTTTAAGAACATGCCCCATGCCCCTAGATGTGGTGGCCCAAATGTAAGGTTATAATAACAATACAGAAAAGGAAATTTAATGCAACTTAACATAGCCTTCTTCAACTGTGGCACTTCAATTAATGAAAAGGCGTTAACATTTTAAGTAACTAACACTCAGTGTGGGAAAGACTGAGTGATGAGTGAGCCAGAGAAAGAGGAGCTCACAACACACAAGCACACAGCACTGGTATGTTTTGACTAGGTAAAAAGTTATATATTTCATCTCTAACTGTGTATTCATGCTCAAAATTAAAGTAGAGCATTGTTTGCCAGGTAATATGTATTTTCTTTTCATAGAAGCGGTCTCCACTCTCTGCTGTCACATCTCTCTCACCCAAGTGAGGGAGTGATACCCCGGCATGTGGCGTTTATGTTGTAGCTAACATTAAATCAAATGACCGCATTTAGTCTTGCATTCTGTCCAGCTGTCTGGATTTACTCTGCAGAGATCTGAGGAGCAGTTAACTATAGTCCTCAGAAATCGACCAGAGTTTAGAATGAACACATAAAAAGCGAAAGGTGAGAGACATCCGGCCAAACAATTAGGGACCTCCGCCGGATCTTCCGGCGGCAACGGAACAGTCCATTAAATGAAACGTTGGCAATATGGTCTACGAACTTATAAAACCCGCCCACTTCAAAACAAAATTTAACCTGACCATAGATCACATCATCTTAATTTCAGCACTAAGAAGCATACAGTCAATTATGAGATATAAACCTTTATTGCCACTCCCAAATGTCTTTTATAATAGCATTTACACGGGCCAAGAAAAGCTTTAGTTTAGTGAAGCTCAAGAAATATAGTGTAGAGCAGGGGTCTCAAACTCAATTTACTTGGGGGCCGCTGCAAGTAGAGTCTGGGTTTGGCTGGGCCGCATCAAGTATTCCAAAAAAACCCTCTATTTCCTCAAAAAAAAGGCGCGGAACAGCCGGTGCTCTAAACCCCTAGATCTGATATGGTTGGTGCATTTCACAACACAGACATCACATTGTCAACCTTAGGCATTTGCCGCAAAGGGTACTTAGCTACTCTTGACAACGGTTACGCCGCGGTCAGGAGACTACTATAGCCCATAAGTGACATGCGCAATGACAAAAAGTTTCAGAACGCGCGGGCCGCACTAACACTTAACTTTGATGTCAAGAAGGGGGCCACAAAATATCATCCGGCGGGCCGCAATTGGCCCCCGGGCCGCGAGTTTGAGACCCATGGTGTAGAGTTAGTTGCCATAAAGCCTCAAACATGGTTGTTGAGTGATAAACTGTCAGCTTGTGACCCAATGAAGACCCTAATTAGATTATTTTGGGATGATGCAATATTTCTACTGTAAAACAGTGACAGTGTGTGACATGCGTCAGTTGGCTGTGGGGTTTCTAGAATAGGGTAGCTGTTGCAAAGGTGGTAAAGTGGGTTGACCACTAATTGCAAATTGTAAACCATATTCAGTCATATTTATAACTTGTTGTCCATTCATTCTATATATAAATATTGTAAATCCTCTTATTTTTACATATATTATAAATATCAATGTCAAACCCTGTTTAAAAGGATGCGGATTAGAGCACATATAAATCACACAAGGAATGTGGACCTTTCTCCTCTGACCTGTTCTTGAGATGTTGGATGCTGCCCAGGCATTTAAATCTGCCGTTGACCATAATGCCCAATCTGGTGCACAAAGCCTCACACTCTTCCATGCTGCAGAGGCCAGAATAATAGAATGTATATTAATTACACTGGTGAAAAAAAAGTAAAAATCAGCGACAACAGTAAAAGGCATTCCAGCAGAATTCCACTAAATGTGAAGACTGATGTGTCTCACCTGTGTGATGTCAGAACTACTGAGCGTCCAGTCTTTATAACGTCCAGGATTAAGTTCCAGAGAAATCTGCGGGCCTTTGGGTCCATGCCAGTGGTGGGTTCATCCTGGAAAACCCCACAAAAAACAGTTCAGAAGCCTATGAGGTAGCTACAAATGATATTGTACCAACAGTTCTTTGTAGTTACTGTTTTCATTCCACCACGTACAAATGAAAATTGACAAATGCTTTCCAGAATCAATTCCAAAAATGAATATACAGTATATAAAAAGATCATTCCTGTTTGTCCATTATTTCTGGCAGTTATGATAACATTGTTCTTACAAAAGTAATAGCTGAACTCTGGGAACACGGTGACATCACCAAAAATTGAGCGCACCTAAAATTGTGGTGACAATCACTTATTGCACAGGCAAACTGTTGGTCTATTTCCAACCTGTTTGTTCATCTGACTACTACTGTTTCTTGACCTGTCAGACTACCTTTTTCATCTCGGTAAGTACAATGTTGTGTTCTTGGGTCCATCCAGGGCTGTTTTAGGCAAAGCCCATACTGCTCACTCTGCACAAAACACCTGATACTGAAGACTACAGACAGCCAGACTATTTAGTGGGACACACTATAGGGGGCTGACAATCACTGTCATATTATTAACTGAAACTGCTGGCTGAAGCTTATTTTTTGACCAGGTTACTTATGTTCCATGCAAACATAACATATTAAGAGCAGACTCATTAGGGCTGTGACAATAACAGCATCACTGCACAACTGGTGGTGAAGTGACAATACCGCAGTGATAACATCATTTACTTTTGCTGACAAAAGTTACAGAGAACAGTTGTTGTGTGATATGAAATATAATGAAAGCAATATTCATTGTGTAGTTTGTGCTCATCAACTTTCTTCTATCCTATATTCAAGAGATTATGGAGAACAAAATGCGGTGGCGCTGAAGATCAAAACACAAAAGCATTTCAGAAAATACTACTACAACATTTCACAAAACACTTAACATTTCAAAAAACAAAACAATATTTCACAAAACACAAGAGCACAAGCAAAAAACAAAACGGTGGTTGGTGAGATCAAAACTGGAAAAGGTATGTACGTATTGGAAAATAATTCCTCGTTGCTGATTGGATGCACAGATGTCAGTGTGACAAAAGTTCTTCTTTTTCCTTTGAATTTAAGGGCGTAATTGCTGCCTTGCCATAAAAACCATAATTTATAGTTTTTATACTGTATATACAGTATATGTAGATAGAATAATTTAGGAGACAGAGTAACCAATTTCCTAGCTGTTTATTCTGCAATATACACCGACTCGCTACAGAGAGCCCATCCATCCCCACCAGGGTCTCAGTCATGGTAACACCAAATAAAATGTACAATAGATAAACATGAACACTAAATTAACCACACAAAACTAAAACCCTGACATCATAAGTGCACACCAAAAACATTAACAAAACATTATTAAAACGCGTCAACTTGGACAGGAACAGTTTAGAACATGCAAAGAACAGTCAATTTAGGGCACAACTTATCCTGCCAGCCATTATTTATTACTTACTATATTGCAGCCCGGAATGTACAACAAGCCATAACTTCCATTTGTTTTTGTAAGGGTCATAAGCTGGTTTATCAGGCACTAATAATTAAAATGTAAATATTTTATTTTAATAAACACTCTTCAACCAAAATCGTCACGGAAAATAACATAACATAAGTCAGTAAATCAGTCTGCATTTAGGGCAATTCAGTATTTGCTCTGCACAGCTGCTTTATATTGGATTAAAAGGTTTCTGCTTCATTTTATTAAATCCCAGCAGGCCGAGCTCTGCTAGACACTAAC
>NW_022605589.1:12916-13682 GCF_008692095.1 Etheostoma spectabile | reverse complement strand
CAAAACACAGCACACAAACATGTCACGCGCTAGCAACTGAACTGCCCCCCGTGCACATAAGATCAAGCAGAAAGGGAAAAGAGTTAGACAAACTTAGGGAGAGCTATGAATGCATAATTTTCTCTAACCTTGTCTCTGGAATATATATTCTATTGTAATGAACGTTCTTTTATCCAACCTACGGACTTGAACCCTTCTTCCTAAAAGAATTTAGAAGGGCAGGATTTAAGCCCAACACCACCCTGTGCTGTGTATTATTTTTAAAATGATCCACACAACGATGCCTTTTCAGCTTCCCATCTTTTGAACTGCTACACAGCAATTTAATGTTTTACTTCATTTTAACATCCTGATCTGTGCTGCAAGGCAGAGAGTCCTTAAATCCAAAGAAAAAATATTGGACATCACACAGGTGAGACACATCAGTCTTCACATTTAGTGGAATTCTGCTTGAATACTTTTTCCTGTTGTGGCTGATTATTACTTCTTTTTCACCAGTGTATTGCTTTAGTGTTTTGTGAAATGTTTTGTTTTGAAATGTGTATTTTTTTTTTTTAAATACTTTAGTTTTTCGACCTTCAGGGGCCCATTTCAGGAAGGAGGTTTAACAAAGTCTGAAGCTATGTTTCCATCCACACATTTTTATCCAAATTAAGTGATATCAAATGAAAAAAGCGTTATGGAAACAGTAAAATTTGATAGAATTTCATGAATATCAACTCAAAGCAGTGGTCTGAGGAGGTCAGTGATAGGCTCAGAGACTGCT
>NW_022605589.1:12729-12906 GCF_008692095.1 Etheostoma spectabile | reverse complement strand
ACTACAGACTGGGAAGCACTCTGCAGCCCCCATGGCACTGACATTGACAGCATGACCCATTGCATCACAGACTATATTAACTTTAAGTTGTTTAAGTGTTTTCCCAACCTCAAACCCTGGGGGACCTCTGAGATTAAAGCCCTGCTGAATGAGAAGAAGAGGGTCTTTGCATCAGGG
>NW_022605589.1:12401-12719 GCF_008692095.1 Etheostoma spectabile | reverse complement strand
AGCTGCGCAGAGTCCAGAAGGAACTCTGGCTCAGGATCAGGAGGGGGAAGGTCATCTACGGGAGGAAATTAGAAAAGAGACTCAAACAGAACAACGCCAGGGACGTCTGGAGAGGGCTGCAGAACATCTCAGGCCACAGCAAAGGTGTGGGGAGATACCAAGCCAGCGGAGATAAGGACTGGGCAGATGAGCTGAATCTGTTTTTTTACAGATTTGACTCTGCCTCCTCGCACCCCTCCTCACATCCGCCAGCCCCCTCTTTCACACCTCCCCTGGCCTACTAGGCATCAGCCCAAGTCTCCTCAGGGACTGTGCTGA
>NW_022605589.1:12070-12391 GCF_008692095.1 Etheostoma spectabile | reverse complement strand
GGTGTGTTCAGGCACTTATTCAACCTGAGCCTGAGACTGGAGAAGGTCCCAGCCCTGTGGAAGACCTCCTATGTGGTCCCGGTACCAAAGTCGCCGCGCCCCAGGGAGCCCTTCAGCACTTCAGGCCTGTTGCCTTGACTTCTCACCTGATGAAGACCATGGCGAGGATCATCCTGCGTCATCTTCGACCCCTGGTGGGCACACAGCTGGACCCCCTGCAGTTTGCTTACCAGCCGGGGATTGGGGAAGACAACGCAGTGATCTACCTACTGCACAGATCGATGCTACACCTGGAGGACAGCGGGAGCACTGTGAGAGTCA
>NW_022605589.1:11907-12060 GCF_008692095.1 Etheostoma spectabile | reverse complement strand
CTTCTCCAGTGCTTTTAACACCATCCAGCCTTCGCTGCCCAAAGTGAAGATGGAGAGTGTAGGTGTGTACCAACACCTGGCTGCATGGACTACGGACTATCACACTAACAGACCACAGTATGTGAGGCTCCATCACTGTGTGTCTGACGTGGT
>NW_022605589.1:0-11897 GCF_008692095.1 Etheostoma spectabile | reverse complement strand
AAAGGTGCCCCTCAGGGTACGGTGCTCTCCCCCTTCCTTTTCACCCTCTATTTCTTCTTCTATGGCAACTGTACTTTAAAATACCTTTATTTGACGCCACTTTTGTTTCCTTTCAGTCTACCTTCTGCTCATTGTCTATTGTTTCCCTGTTTTTCTTGTGTGTTTACTTGTTTGTTTTTTTTGCTTTTATGGTAGAAAATGCTGCTGTAACAAGGAAATTCAAAGGAAAAAAAAATAATCAATACATTCATTACATTCACAGTAATGAAAGGATATAGGCTACGCCCATTTCTGTTTTTTCGCAAAGCAATGCTGCAAAAAACAAATTTTCCTAGCTAGCTACCAAACGCGAATCATAACATATCTCGGCCAAATTAAATGTTATCAGCAAAAGACTTGAAATTATTGTTCATGGTCCCACTCCGATTTTGCGCATTTGCCCGGTTGTCTGGGGCAACTTGCATCAAGGGCGACTGGAGTTGGGTGGCTTGGACCCCGGTCATAACTGCTTCCAGTTTTAGTGAAATATTTCTACAGATAACGTTTAATATGATAAATTTTAACATGTTAACCGTTGCACTTTAGCCTAGCAGCTAGCTTTGCTTATGGCTTATATTCCGACTAAACCGCATGTTAAATTTAGCCTGCGTGCCCGTTTTGAAGCCTAAAACAGAGCATTTTATATTGGTAGAGAGAGCAACAACTTAGCGGACTGCCAAACCCTCTTTTTGAGATCAAATTCAGAAATTTTGCACACCAAATCTACAATGATCTTCAAATGTTCTGATTTTTTTTCATGAACTTCAAAGATTTAGTTTGGAAGAAATTTGGAAGTTGTTTACACTACAGTATGCAGAAAAATGTTTTAATGCACTGTGGGCTAAATTTTTGATCAATCAAAAATTTGAACGGTAAATTTGTGGAGGACAGTACAAAGATGAAGTTGTCCACATTTGGTGTCAATTAAAAATTAAAGCTGCAAGCAGCGATGGAGGGCCCTCGCTAACCCGCGCCATTCGGGGTTACCGGCGGACGCCTCTCCTTGCGACCGCGTATTTGCGCGTCACTCGTACGCTGAAAATCGTCGCCCATGAAAAGTGAACTCCCTGCTGAGTTCGTTGATACCTCACACAAGCCTATACGTCATACAAGTCATTATCTGTGAAAAGGGGCGTGGCCGCATCATACTGGGGCGGGTCAAAAATCACTTATAAAAAAGGAAGTCTCTGCTGAGTTCATTGATACCTTACACGAGCCTATACGTCATACAACTCACTATCTGTGAAAGGGGGCGTGGCCGCATCATAGTGGGGCGTGTCAAACATCACCAATAAAAAAGGAAGTCTCTGCTGAGTTCATTGATACCTCACACAAGCCTATACGTCATACAGCTCCTTATCTTGGAAAGGGGGCGTGGCCGCATCATAAAGGGGCGGGTCAAACATCACCAATAAAAAAGGAAGTCTCTGCTGAGTTCAATGACACCTCACATAAGTATCTACGTTAAACGGTTCAAATGTTATGAAAGGGGGCGTGGCCTGAGTGACTGGGCGTGGTCATAATATAGGGGCCGCCTCAGTATCACATGTAGACCACACGTTTTAAGTTTCATGTAAATCGGATGATGTTTGTCCTATAAGGTATATTTCTTGTTGCCAGATGGTGGCGCTATCTCCAAAACTCCATATTGGCCTGTAGGTCTCCTCAGGCCTGGACTCTTGTGTGTGTGAAATTTAAAGCAGATACACAACGTACACTGTATTAACCACTTAATTCTTCTTGCATAACACTCAGATGGCCGCCATGCCACGCCACACCCGTTTAACGAAAAGTTTTTCTTTTAATAACTTTTCATCTTCAAACATCTAAGATGTCACACAACAAGTTTGAAGATGATCGGATGAATTTTCTAGAGGAGTTCGTTAGTATAGCACCTTGTCTTTTAGGCCTACTTCCTGTTGCCAATAGGGGGCGCTATGACTTTGAGCGAATTTCGGCGTGTAGATGTCGTCAGGGGCGGACTCTGATGAATCCAGAAAAGTTTCAAGCAGATTTGACAAAGTACACTGTAGTTACAGCCATTTAAACAGTGATCGCTAAACGCTCAAAATGGCCGCCATGCCACGCCCACACCGTTTAACGAAAGGTTTTTCTTTTAATAACTTTTCATCTTCAACATGTTAAGATGACTCAGACTGAATTTGAAGTCGATCTGATGAAATCTCTAGGAGGAGTTCGTTAAAGTATAGCACCTTGTCTTTTAGAATTACTTCCTGTTGCCACTAGGGGGCGCTATGAATTTGAGCGAATTTCGGCATGTAGATATATTCAGGGGCGGACACTGATGAATCCTGGAAAGTTTCGAGGCAATTGGACACTGTACACTCAAGTTACACTCACTTCCTGTCAGACGGCATATTTCCTGTTGCCAGATGGTGGCGCTATCTCCAAAAGTAAATTTTGGCCTGTAGGTGTCCTCAGGCCGGGACTCTTGGTGATTGTGGGAAATTTCAAGCAGATACGACAACGTACACTGTAGTAACAGCCAATTTCATCTTCATCGCTAAACACCCAAAATGGCCACCATGCCACGCCCACACCGTATGACGAAAAGTTTTTCTTTTAATAACTTTTCATCGTCAACATCTTAGGATGATACACACCAAGTTTGAAGATGATCGGATGAAATCTCTAGGAGGAGTTCGTTAAATATAGAACCTTGTCTTTAGGCCTACTTCTGTTTCCATACGGGCGCTATGACTTTGAGCCAATGCGGCATGTAGATGTCGTCAGGGCGGACTCTGATGAATCGTGAAAAGTTTCGAGCCAATCGGACACGTACGCTCGAGTTACACCCACTTCCTGTTTCGGTGGCGAATCGCACCAAATGGCCGCCCCGCCACGCCACGCCCCATGACGAAAAGTTTTTCTTTTAATAACTTTTCATCGTTAACATTTTAAGATGACACACACCCAAGTTTGAAGCTGATCGGACGAAAGCTCTAGGAAGGTTCTTCAAAGTACGACATGTGGAAATGGGCGAATCGCACTAATTTTGCACGTTCAAACAAATGGCGGACTTCCGTTGGGTTTAGGGGGGCTACCATGGAGTTTTATGTCCGCCCGGCCATGCTACATATGTGTACCAAGTTTCGTGAGTCTACGATACGTAGTCAGGGGCTGAATTTTCGTAATATTGTAGGTGGCGCTAGCGAGCCATTTTTGTGCGCCCATCCCGAAACCATTAAATACGTAATTTTCACCAGACTTGATGCACCGCCAAATTTGGTGATTTTTGAATATGATAAGTCCTCCAAAAAGGCAATTCATTTGGCGGAAAAAGAAAGAATAATAATTCCTTCAGTTCCAATAGGGCCTTCGCCGCCTGTCGGCGCTCGGGCCCTAACAAGCACGTGGGAGGAAATAGTTTTAAGAAGTTTAGCAGTTTTTGCAAAAAGTAATGGACTTCAAAATTGCTACAAGGTAACAGCAGACCATAGTTTTTGCTCTATTGTAGCTACAGTTTGGCATAAGTTGCAACATTGTAGCATGTACGGCTGATTTGTTCAACATTTTTAAAATTTTGAATTTGAGATGGCTGTTGTGGCCGCAGCCGTTTTGCAACAAATCCGGACCTGGTGGGTGTTGACGGATGACAGAGACGTTCCGCAGCCGTTCCGCATCCTGTTGAATTTGCGGGTGCCATTACAGCCCTCTTGTGTTGATCCTCTATCAGGAATATTTTGCGACATTAAACTAATTCTTGTTTTACATATCATTTTTTTATAAATGCTAAGTCAGAGTGTACTCGTGTAGCACATTCAAACTTCTTACAAGGAAGATGAGTGAGGGATATCCAATCAGAGCGATGGCAGTGGAAAGCTTGCGTTTGTTTCCTCCACTGTAAGTCCCAGCAGGCTTGTCTGCATACTTTGACAATTCCAGCTTTTCTAATGCCCACTGCACCACCTAGATGGAGGTAAAGGGGTAATTTCAGTCTGTGATGCTTCTCACAAATGTAGAAAGACAAGTGTGTGTGTGTGTGTGTGTGTGTGTGTGTGTGTGTGTGTGTGTGTGTGTGTGTGTGTGTGCGTGTGTGTGTTGAGAGACCACGTTTTCCGTCTTTCCGAGGAATGCCCACGGAGGGCGAAGTGTAAGTCCAGTGTCCCTGGCTGTCAGGAGGTCAATAAACAGAGCGTCAAACTGGGGACAGTAGCCGATCTCTCTGCAGCACGTAAAGTCCTTCGATAGTACAACACACAAACCACACATACCACACAACACACCCAAAGGATTCCACACACACAACACACACCAGCAGACACACACCCACCCACAACACACACGCACACACCACAACAGCCCACACACACAAGGATTTCTTCAATAATCCCGATGATTTAGGGGACTGTTAGTCACGTAGTTAGCTTAGGTCTCTATGGCGCCTGTGGACTTTTAGTAGGACCGATATGCACTTGGACTTTCCAATCAACAGCAACAAAATCATGCAACTTGTATTCAGATGCTACGGTGTGTGGCCCTGTATGGTCTTTTTCTGTTTCCGGTCTTTCCAGCCTCATACATGGTTGGAACCTGGGCTGCACAGACTTGTGCTTCCTTCAGCTGAAAAGAGCATTAGTGAGGTCCAATTGCAGTCAGCGTTCATCGTTACCTGAAGGAAGAAGCTCTTCCGGCTGCCCCTCTCACTGATGGGCCGGGCGTTCTGCAAGTACCGGGAGTTCCCTTTTTTTTGTGCTGTACTAGTTTTACAAAGTAAAACAAATCCAAAGTCCCACCCCCAAAGTCTTACCATCCATTATCCAACCAAAACACTGTTCACAACGCTCCCAAAAAGCTCTGATGTAGCTTTTTTGCTATCAGGCAGTTGATGCATCCCCTCCAGGCCGACCGCTGTCAACTGTGTCAGTAGATGAATTTCTCAGGCTTGTGAGAGTGATACCTGGAATTGTGCGCAACTGTAAGGTGTCAGTGGAATATGCCTCCCAGGAGACATCTTCCCTTGCCGTTCCTAATACCACAGACCAGTAGTGACACCACATTTACCTTGTAGGCAGTCCCCCCCTGGTTCCCTAGAGTGATCTGACTTGATATCAAAGGGGACTAGCTCCTACCCTTATCGTCCCTTCCCCAAAGTCCATTATCGCTCCTTAGTCCTTACTGACATTCAGATGGCAGTGAATGGTGGCTACCAGTATGTGTGTAGAGGCGACGTCGCGTAAGAGTGGGAGGGACTCAAAAACCTCACAGCCTTGCGAGTGTACCAATGTTTGAAAGGTTTTACGCACCGGTTTGTTGAAATCGGGTTGACTTCACTGTCTCCCTGTATATTTAGGGCCCGAGCGCCCGAACAGGCGGCGAAATGCCCTATTGGACGAATGAATTATTATGCTTTGCTTTATTAATTAGGCCCGCTACGCGGCCACAATCGACGGGGCGAAGGCCCTATTGGAACTGAAAGGGACTTATTATTATTTATTCCTTCTATTATCTTTATTATTTTCCGCCAAATGAATTGCCCTTTTTGGAGGACTTACATATCAAACCACTCACTCAAATTTTGGGCGGTCGCGAATCAGTTCATGTGAAAATTGTTTACGTATTTTAATGTTTCGGGAATAGGCCGACACAGAAATGGTCTCGCTACGCCACCTAAAATAATACGAATTCAGGCCCCTGCACTACGATTGTAATTCTCGACTGCACGAACTGTTGTACACAATATGTAATGCATGGCAGGCTGGATCATAACTCCATGGTCACCCCCCCCCGTAAACCAACGGGAGGAAGTCCGCCATTTGTTTTGACAATGTGCTAAATTCCGTGACAGATTCTTGTCCATGCTTCGACAGGTCGTAACTTTAAACGACTCCTCCTAGAGCGGTTTTTCCGTGCCCGAGTCAGACTTCAAACCTTGGTGTGTTTGTGCATCTTACCATGTTAACGATGACAAAGTGATTAAAATAAAAACTTATTCGTCATAGTCGTACAGGGCCGGAGAAAAACGTAGGGCGGGGCGGGTGCCCATTTCTTTGTGCCGTTACGCACACCGCCACAGGAAAGTGTGGTGTACTGTTTGAGCGTACTTGTCCTATAGCTCGAAACTTTCAGGACTCTCCGAGTCGCCCCCATGACGACATCTATCATGCGCCAACGCTATTGGACTCAACAGTCATAGCGGCACTCCCTTAGTGGCCAACATAGAAGTAGGGTCTGTAAAAGCAGGGGCTAAACTTTAAGCTAACTCCCTCCTATATATTTCATCCGGATCATCTCAAACATACGTTGTGTATTCATCCTAATGTTGCGATGGAAGTTATTAAAAGAAAAAATCTTTTCGTTGACACGGTGAAGCGGCGTGGCACTGGACTGACCATTCATTGAGGTGCCACTTTATAGCAATGAAGAATATAGTGGGCTTAACCACCGTGTACGTGGTAATCGCTAAATCTGCTCTGAATTTTCCCACAAACATCCAAGATTCCAGGCCTGAGTACACCTACAGGCCATAGGGAACCTTTAATGACGATACGCCACGCCCTGGCAAAACAGAATAATCCCTTAAATCTACAATAACATCATCGGATTTACATGAAACTTCAAAGATCGTGGTGTCACTACATTATGATATGAGGGAGGTCCCTATATTATGAACTAACACGCCAGGTCCCTCCGTCCCAGTACGCCCTCCTTTCATACCATTTGAACCGTTTAACGTCGATACTTATGTGCTAGGTATCAATGAACTCAAGCAGAGACTTCCTTTTTATATTGGATTTGGTTTTGACCACATCCCCCATATGATGCGGCCAGCTCTGCCCCCCCTTTTCAGAGCAACCATAAATGAACCTGTATGACTTATAGAGCTTTCGTGTGAAGGTATCAATGAACTCAAGCATGAGACTCTACTTTTTCATTTTGATGTTATGATCTCTGCCCGCCCCCTTTATGATGCCGAACCCAACGCCCGCAATTCACAGATAATGACCTTATAGCTTGACGGAATAGCCTTGTGTGAGGTATCAAGGAACTACAGGCAGAGACTTCCCGGCTTTTTACACCAGCGGTGTGGTTTCTGACCAGCGTCCCCCCATATGGTGCCGGCAGCCCCCTTTACTGTGTGATAAGGACTGTATGAACGTCATAGCTTGTGTGAGGTATCAGGGAACGCCAGTCATGGAGTTTCCCTTTTTTCATTGGTGATGTTTGACGCTCGCAACCCCCCCTATGGTGCGCGCCGACGCCCCTCTTTCACCCAGATAACTGACCCTGTATGACGTATAATCGACTTGTGTAAGGTATCAATGTGACACAGCCACAGGAGACTTTCCTTTTTAATCTATGTGGTGATGTTTTCCACTCCCCCTTATGATGCGAGGGCTCCCACGCCCGCCTTTCTCCGATAATGACCTTGATAACATATAGGCTTGTGTGTAGGCTATCAACTCTGAACTCCAGCAGGATTTCCCTTTTCAATTGGGCGACGATTTCACCGGGATGGAGTGACAGCCGCAAATTTGCCGGATTCCTGCAAGGAGAGTCGTCCGCAAAGTAACCCCGACATGGCTCGTTTTAGCGAGAGCCCTCCCATCGCTGCTTGCAGCTTAAATTAGGTCCCGACGCGCCGAACCAGGCGGCGAAGCCCTATTGGAACTGAGGAATATATTATTATTTACTTATTCTGAATTATTATATTCTTATTTTGTTCCGTCAAATGAATTTGCCTTTTGAGACTTATCATATTCATACAGGACTCCACAAAACTTCCTGTCGGTACGCCATCAGGCTCGGGTGAAAAATTTACGTATTTATGGTTTCGGGATGGGCGCACAAAAATGAGCAGCGCTAATCGCCACCTACAATGTAATTACGAACAAATTCAGCAGCCCCTGTCCAGCTCGTTTATCGTCAGACCGAACCACCACCTTCCCCTAAACTTGTACAATCTCAAATATACTTGTTCATTGGCGATTTCGCGGGGGGGGGGGGGTGGGGGAAGGCCGCTTCCCTCCCGGTGGAGTCGAGTACATAAAACTCCATGGTATCCTCCTCCCTAAACCCACAGAAGTTCCTCCATTTTGTTTTGAATGTGCGAAATTAGTGCGATTTTGGCCAGTTCCACATTGTCGGCCAACTTTTAACGAACTCCCCTAGAGCTTGCGTCCGATCAGCTTAAAACTTGGTGTTGTCACTTAACATTTTACTATGAAGTTATAAAAGAAAAGACTTTTCGTCATAGTGCGTGTCCGTGGCGGGGCGGCCATTTTGTTGCGATCTGCGCCCCACGAAAACAGAAGTGGGTGTGACTTTCACTCTGAGCGTACGGTGTCCGTTAGCTCGAAACTTTCCACGAATTCATCGAGTCCGCCCCCCCCTGCGACAGCTACACGCCGTTATGGCTCAAAGTCATAGCGCCCCTAGTGCAACCAGGAAGTGATAGGCCTAAAAGCCAGAGTGAGCTAACTTTAACGAACTCCTCCCTAGAGATTTCCATCCGATCATCTTCAAACTTGGTGTGTATCCTCCTAAGATGTACCCCGATGAAAAGTTATTAAATAAAAACTTTTCGTCATACGTGTGGGCGTGGCATGGCGGCCCCAGGATTTCCACTGGAATTTCAGGTGAAACAGTCTCTCCCTTGCCTTCCTTACCACAGACTCAGTATGACACCAATTTACTTTAGGCAGTCCCCCCTTTCCATTGAGGATCTGTTGATATCAAAGGGGACATAGCTCCTACCTTTCTTCTTCCCAAAGTCCATTATCAGCTCCTTAGTCTTACTGACATTCAGGATGTGCAGGTGAATGTGGCTACACAGTTGTGTGTAGAGGCAGTAGAGTAGAGTGGAGGCTCAAAACTCAGCCTTGGGGTGCTCCAATGTTAAAGGTTTACGCCACCGTTTGTTGAAATAGGGTTATTCACTGTCTCCTGTATATTTAGGGCCCGAGCGCCGACAGGCGGCGAAGGCCCTATTGGAACTGAAGGAATTATTATTCTTTCTTTATTATTAGGGCCCGAGCGCCGACAGGCGGCGAAGGCCCTATTGGAACTGAAGGAATTATATTATTAGGGCCCGAGCGCCGACAGGCGGCGAAGGCCCTATTGGAACTGAAGGAATTATTATTATTCTTTTTTTCCGTCAAATGAATGCCTTTTTGGAGGACTTATCATATTCAAAAACTCACCAAAATTGGCGGTCGCATCAAGTCTGGTGAAAATTACGTATTTTAATGGTTCGGGAATGGGCGCACAAAATGGCTCGCTAGCGCCACTACAATATACGAAAATTCAGCCCCTGCCATACGTTTAACGTAGAGTCACGAAAATTGGTACACATATGTATCATGGCAGGGCGGACATAAAACTCCATGGTAGCCCCCCCCTAAACCCAACAGGAAGTCCGCCATTTTGTTTGAACGTGCGAAATACTGCGATTTTGCCCATTTCCACATGTCGTACTTTAACGAACTCCTCCTAGGGTTTCGTCCGATCATATTCAAACTTGGTGTGTGTCATCTTAACATGTTAACGATGAAAAGTTATTAAAGAAAACTTTTCGTCATAGGCGTGGCCGTGGCGGGGCGGCCATTTTGTGCAATTCGCCACCGAAACAGGAAGTGGGTAACTTGAGCGTACGTTGTCCGTTAGCTCGAAACTTTCCACGACTCATCAGAGTCCGCCCCTGACGACATCTACACGCCGCTATTGGCTCAAAGTCATAGCGCCCCCTAGTGGCAACAGGAAGTAGGCCTAAAAGACAAGGTGCTATACTTTAACGAACTCCTCCTAGAGATTTCATCCGATCATCTTCAACTTGGTCTGTATCATAGAAGATGTTGACGACGAAAAGTTATTAAAAGAAAAACTTTTCGTCATACGGTGTGGGCGTGGCATGGCGGCCATTTGGGGTTTAGCGATGAAGATGAAATTGGCTGTAACTACAGTGTACGTTGTCGTATCGCTGAAATTTCCCACAAACACCAAGAGTCCAGGCTGAGGACCCATACAGGCCAAAATGGAGTTTTGGAGATAGCGCCACCATCTGGCAACAGGAAATAGCCTTATAACAGGAAGTGAGTGTAACTTGAGTGGACATTGTCCGAAGGCCTCAAAATTCAGGTTTCATCAGAGTCCGGCCCTGACGACATCTACATGCCGAACTTCGCTCAAAGTCATAGGCCCCCTAGTGGCAACAGGAAGTAGTTCTTAAAGACAAGTTGCTATACTTTAACGAACCTCCTAGAGATTTAATCAGATCGACTTAAATTCAGTCTGAGTCATCTTAAGAGTTGAAGATGAAACGTTATTAAAAGAAAAATTTCGTTAAACGGTTGTGGGCGTGGCATGGCGGCCATTTGAGTGTTTAGCGATCCTGTTAAAATGGCTGTAACACAGTGGGTTACTTTGTCAAATCTGCATGAAACTTTTCAGGATTCATCAGAGTCCGCCCCTGACGACATCTACACGCCGAAATTCGCTCAACGTCATAGCGCCCTATTGGCAACAGGAAGTAGGCCTAAAAGACAAGGTGTATACTTTAACGAACTCCTCCTAGAGATTTTATCCGATCAACTTCAACTTGGTGTGTGACATCTAAGATGTGAAGATGAAAAGTTATTAAAAGAAAAACGTTTCGTCATAGGGCGTGGGCGTGGCATGGCGGCCATTTTGAGTGATTAGCAATGAAGAATTAAGTGGCTGTAACTACAGTGTACGTTGGTATCTGCTTGAAATTTCCCACAAACACAAGAGTCCAGGCCTGAGGACACCTACAGGCCACTATGGACTTTTGGAGATAGCGCCACCACTGGCAACAGGAAATAGCCTTATATGACAAACATCATCCGATTTACATGAAACTTAAATGTGTGTCTACAGTGATAGTGAGGAGGCCCCTATATTATGACCACGCCCAGTCACTCAGGCCACGCCCCCTTTCATAACATTGAACCGTTTAACGTAGATACTTATGTGAGGTGTCAATGAACTCAGCAGAGACTTTCCTTTTTTGGTGATGTTTGACCACCCCCCCTATGTGCGGCCACGCCCCTTTCCAGATAAGGAGCTGTATGACGTATAGGCTTGTGTGAGGTATCAATGAACTCAGCAGAGACTTCCTTTTATTGGTGATGTTTGACCACGCCCCCTTATGATGCGGCCACGCCCCCTTCCACAGATAGTGACTGTATGACGTATAGGCTTGTGTAAGGTATCAATGAACTCAGCAGGATTTTTTTTGGTGATGTTTGACCCGCCCACTTATGCGGCCACGCCCCCTTTCACAGATAATGACTTGTATGACGTAGGCTTGTGTAAGGTATCAATGAACTGAGCCGGACTTCCTTTTTTATTGGTGACGTTGACCCGCCCCCTTATGATGCGGCAACGCCCCCTTTCACGGATAATGACCTGTATGATGTATAGCTTGTTTGAGGTATCAGTGAACTCAGCAGGAGTTCACTTTTCATTGGCGACGATTTTCAGGTACGAGTGACGCGCAAATGCGCGGTCGCAAGGAGAGGCGTCCACCAGTAACCCGACTGGCGCGGGTTAGCGCGGGCCCTCCATCGCTGCTTGCAGCTTAAATATTTTTATTATTCTTTATTATTTCCGCCAAATGAATGCCTTTTGGAGGACTTATCATATTCAAAAACTCACCAAATTTGGCGGTCGCATCAGGTCTGGTGAAATTTACGTATTTAATGGTTTCGGGAATAGGGCACAAAATGGCTCGCTAGCGCCACCTACAATATTACGAAAATTCAGCCCCTGCATACGTTTCGGATCCACGAACACTTGGTACACATATGTATCATGGCAGGGCGGACATAAAACTCCATGGTCACCCCCCCCTAAACCCAACAGGAAGTCCGCCATTT